>NW_021163537.1:0-40902 GCF_004324835.1 Dendronephthya gigantea | reverse complement strand
AATTGTCGACAAGTTAAGATTCCCGACGAAAACAGGCAACCCAACTAAAGAACGAGGTGTCCATTCTGCAGGTAATGCCCATCTTGCGAGGCAGGCGCTTGCGGGTTGAGCAGCCCCTTTCAGAAGTTAAACAATTGCAATTTGTTTTCTTCACGACAGGAATTACATCATCAAGGAGTGGTTAACTTGTATCACTTTTTCGAAACACCTGAAAAGGTAAGACTCGTATCTGATTATTATTCTTTTGAACTTTTTCACTGATCGAGTGTATCTTTGACGTGTAGATCTTTGTGGTGATGGAGAAATTAAAAGGTGATATGTTGGAGTTGATTTTATCCAGCACAAAGGGAAGATTGACAGAAAGATGTACAAAATTCTTAATATTCCAGGTTTGTCTGAAATCGTGGTTATCGAGGACCCGCCATTAGGGCTTCCTGATGTATTCAGCTCTGACACAACCTGGCGAACTAACTAAGACTTATTTTTTTGCAGATTTTAATAGCTTTAAAGCATTTGCATTCGAGAAACATCGTCCATTGCGATTTGAAACCAGAGAATGTTCTCTTATCACAGAATTGTTCTGATTGCGGGTTTCCGCAGGTGAGTGTCTTTGACCAAGATGAACGTAATTGTGTGATGTGGTTTCTTGTGTTGCGCGTGTTGCGTGCGTGTGTTGCGCGTGTTGCGTGTATGTTAAAGGAAATTGTCCTTGCATGTGTTTCTCTTTATATTCTTGTTTGTGAATGGTTGTGTGTTGTTATTTTGTTTCTGTGTGTGAATGTGTGTATATATTTCACTATCTATCTATTGCTGTTGAAATACTCTTCTAACAAACATTCCACATTTCAGATTAAACTGTGCGACTTCGGCTTCGCCCGTATCATTGGCGAGAAATCATTTCGTCGCTCGGTCGTCGGAACACCCGCTTATCTCGCGCCTGAAGTGTTACGTAACAGAGGATATAATAGATCCATTGATATGTGGTCCGTTGGAGTCATTATTTATGTTAGGTAAGACAACCTTTCATTAACGCGGAGCTTTTGATAGATGTGAACGAGTAATTAGTTACGAATGCTCTGATGTATAAAAGCTTTTATTTAAACATTAGTAACTAAATTACTCGTTCACATCAATCAAAAGAAGAAAATGAAATTGAAGCATTCTGCAGTAAATGTGGTAGAATCCTTAGGGATTTAAACACGAAATGATGCCGCTCATACAATTCTTTTCTGTTCCTTAGTCTTAGTGGAACATTTCCATTCAACGAGGAAGAAGAAATCGCCGATCAAATTAAGAATGCTGCGTTCATGTATCCGTCAGATCCGTGGCAAGAAGTTTCCAAAGAAGGCATCGATCTCATCAATAGACTTCTTCAAGTTGACAAGCGGTACCGACTGTCGTGTGACAAATCACTTGGTCATCATTGGTTGCAGGTATGGCAATATTTTTACATTAGTTATGGCTCTTGGTATGCGGTTAGCGCACTCTCTTTGAAAGAGTAACAGGGCGTCCCTCCCCTCCCTCCCTACCCCGCCCTACCCCTCTCTACCCCGGGGTTCATGATCTGGAAATCCAACTAATTCTCCGACTTCACTCCCCACCAGGAGTACCAAACATGGCTCGATTTACGAAGTCTTGAAGGGATCGTCGGTGAACGATATCTTACACACGAGAGTGATGATGAACGTATGGAGGCACATCGCTTACGACTTGAAACTCCTCGAGCAAACAATCATTACCAAAACTCTATGACTGGAGCCCAGTCTCCAAAGGGAAAACTCCAAACGGCCATGAGCTATGTATAACTCAAGGAGACCCCATTTCAAAATTGAGCAATCGAACTTTTGGCCTCAACAAGGCCGAAGCAGGGGGTTTCTTGCTCATAAATCACCTCTTATAAACCTCATTGCTAATGATCAGTTTTATCATAGTTTTACCTCAAAATCCAGCAGCGCAAATACTTATCTAAGAAATCTCAAATTCTCATATTTTAGCACTAGAAACGCTTAATGTATGGTTATGGGTATGCGTCTTCACTGAATTAAGGGCAAGGAGATGGTATGATGTTCAGTGAAGGCATTTGCAGTTCAAAGCATATTGCAAAAATCTTTCCTTTTGTAAAAAGGAATGGTGCAGTGGATACATTATGCGTTTCTAGTAACGATCAATCGTTAAGACTTGTACATTTTCAAGATTTCAAGATGTTGCTATTTTTCCTGTCTTCTACCATCCTAATTAGTAGGGTATGCTCAACCCCCACCCAATTTTAATAGTTGTCTTGATCCTAAATCTATCTTGGGCAATAAATCTTGTATTATCAAATATATATCAAAGCAAGGATTTACAAGAAAAAAGCAATCCTGTCTAGGTTATATTGCATTTGAAAGGATTATTAAGACAGAACATATTTTAAGATGCATAATATTACAGAATAAAGGCCATTTTTTATTGTATCATAATTATTACCCTGCACAGAATGTAAATTTTACACAATTTCATAAATATTCCTAGTTCATTGTGTTTGATTGTGTTTGCTATTTTTTAAATTAGTTGTGGTCTGATGGGTTAGGTTTGCAGAGAAAACACTAAAGCAATAGTTTAAAATGAAATAATTTTATATATTAGCAAAAAATTAGTCAATTTAATCTAAAAGTTTGGATTGTACAAATTTGATCAAAGCTATATATCACTACCTATATGACTACATAATTTATATATTACTGATATCTAATTTGCATTCAGCATATTCAAGCATCCATTATATGAATTCTAAGTGCTCATCTTCAGCAATTCCAAATTTTGTTTTATTTGCTTCAAAGATATCTGTCAGCCCTTCAAGATAGAGCTTGTGGAGGTTATCTACATCCTCAATACCAGGCTCTTTATTTGCATCAATGTGGATTGGTTTTCCAACTAAACATGAAAGGATTTGTGTTAAATTGTTGTGATGGCTACATTTGTCTTGAGCTTAGTTGGCATGTATATGTTAACTACCCTTTCCCTCATTTGACAGGATTATTTTACTCACCAATGGTATGCACAGGTTTTCGGAAAGGAACAAAACCAAAGGTATATTGAAATATGCCCCGACCATAGAAAAGTGGTGGAGAAAATGTAGCAATCTCCTTGACTTTGTTTTGGATCTTCCTAAGGGGGAGCCTTCAGGATTTGGATATTGCTTGAAGAGGTTGTTTTCACCAAATGAAAATACTGGAACAAGTGAGGCTCTGAAAACGAGTGAAAACAAAGTTGACACTTGGCAGGTATATTAGGTCACAGGTTAGGGAGATAGCCTAATGAATCTATTAATAATTAATATGAACCTAAATGACACCTGTACTTCTTTGCTTGAAGGCTCTTAACGCAACACTCACCCTGATTTTAAAGCAAGTTTAACAAAACCTTTCCTATTTTTTAGTACCAATTTAAAATTTCCTGGCCGAGCTTCCAGTGCCTCGGCTGCCCCTCCAACCACTACAACACATGAATGCCCTGGACCCATTTTGGTCAAAATATGATTTATGCTTTCTTTAGACGCTGGGCAAATGCCCATAAACATCAGCAATTCTCGGAATAATGGGATCTTAAATTGAATGTTAAGCGTGATAAGATGAGCAATAACTCCTGGGAAAAGCTTGGAAAATCCCGTCGCTTCAGTAGCGAAGTTTCCCGACGCTCCAAAACCCATCACACCGTGCGGATGACAGCCAAATAAATAGTTCTTGGATGGATCCAATTCGTGAGTTTTTACTAGATTCAAAGGAAAGAACTCCACGTAATGTTTCCATATGTTCAAAGTTCGTGTAAACGGGAAAAATCTCCCGCCTTTCTGTGGCGTCTCTTTGTCGACGATGAAAGCCCAGCCGAGGTAAAGTAGAACAAAAATACGAGTGAAAAGATTAAAGTACAACATCAGCAGACATAATAAAATACAAAGAACATGACCAAACATAAATAACGTCGCAACCAGCCACACTATAAACGTCTGACGGCGTCTTTGAACGGGAGTCTTTAAAGGTGCCCATTCGATACCAAAAGCCTTGGTCATGATGGAATTAAAAAGCCGAATTTCGGACTTCTTTTACCAATATTTCAGGTAAGACAATCACGCCAACGCAATGTTCTTTTGTTGACAATATATTGCGAAATTTATTCATATATTCGTGAGGGCTTGCACGCTCACTAGGAAAACAAAGAATTTAAATGCCAGCCTATTTTCGTGTCGTAAATATCTTTTGATATTTTGAACTTTTTCAACTATTTATTTTTGTTTTTTCTTTATGCTTATTTATGACGTCACCTCGTCGCTATGTAGCAAGATGTTTCTAATCAATTGTTCTAATCAATTGTTCTAATTGCTAATTTTCTAGAATTTATTCCAGGAAAAGTTGTGGATAGATGGTTGTGAAATAGGGATTTATTGGAAAGGTATGAATGGGTACAGTAGGGGTAGTACGTACTACCAGTAGCAGTATAGGTTATATTATAATATGCTATGAAACTGCTCAAATTCATTATTGCATTAAAACTGCATTCTTTTCATATGAAAGATTTTGCTCAGCATAATTGTGAACAGTCTATTGTGTAATCATATTTTCCTACATGATACTTCCACAATTAATAGAATTTTATGGAAGTAATAGTTCATTGATTAATAGCATGGAAAACTGGGATCAATATGTTTGGTCCATTGCTCTAATCCACCAGCCATATCCTTTATTGAAACATCAAAGTCCTGGAGAATTTTTTTCAAAATTACAACTGCTCGCTGTGAGTCATTGCCCTGATGACAAACAGCAATAACTAATGAAAAGAAAATTGTTAGAACAAGTTAGCAATAACATAATTAATGTTTTGATATAACCATGCAATATAACCAGAAGATAACCTGGTAGAGATGTTTCATGTTCACTATTAATTCTAGCCAACGTTGTGCTTATTTCTTCTTTAATTTTCACCAGGTTCTTGTTGTTCTCTATATCTCTGATTGGAATGTCTGTTTGGATATTTGTTAAGAAGAAACTGAAATGTGACACTAAGTAATTGGTGAAGTATGAATATTATTTATTGGACAAATATAAGGATACTTAGAAAGTTGTCAGAAGTTTGCAAACAACATATCTCCAACTCAACCCTTGGACGGACATCAACCAATATGTGTGATATATTTTCATCTACCAATTTCTTGTATTCCTTAATGTGAATATGTTTACCAGAAAAGGAAAATATGTTTTTGACACAAGTTATTTTGACTGATTGACATGCATTTTTATATATTTTGAGTACATTACCTGGGCTGAGATCCTACTGATACTTTGCAGGATATCAATATTTCTAGTCTAGAATGATTTGAAAAGCAGTGTGCTGAATAATGTTGGTCTTAAATAAGAATCTTTGACTGGCAATTTTTAGAGGTTGTCTATAAAAACCAATCAACCAAAATTAAATCCATCATTACTTTATCAGAAGCTGCTGTGCCACAAAACTGTTCATAATCTTGCAACATGGTTATTGTTGGCTCATCTCCACAAACAGCACAGTTGTTTTGCCTGCTGCGGAGTCTAATGGTTGTAAATCTACCGTCCAGTGCATCAAATAACAACATTTTCTTATTAAAGGACACTACAAATGTTGTTAAGGAGTGTTTTTGCTGCCTAATTCAAAGATGATCTCAAGATGAAGAATAAAAAGTTGGGACATATTGCAAGGATACCAGGAAGGCCAACTGCAATCTTTATAACTTCTAGAGCTTGTAAGTTGCCAATTATACCTGGAACTAAAGTGCCAATTTACAATCGACATGACTATGTTAATAGTATGATTGATTGATATTAGACTATATAAGGATAAGGATATCAAACAAGGGACTCTCTTTGAATTCAGAAACAAGGCTGACTTACCAACTCCTAGTACACCAGAGTCTGAACAATTCCCTACTGTCTCAGGAGGTGGAGGGATGGGGTAGAGACATCTATAACAGGGTCCATTCTCATAACCAAATGTAGTCAATTGTCCATCAAAGCGAAGTGCACTTCCTGAGACTAACGGTCTTCTCGTTAGTATACATGCATCGTTTAACAAATACCTGGTTGGAACATTATCTGTTGCATCAACTATGATGTCATAGTTTGAGATTATGTCCAGGGCATTAGCACTGTTGAGATGCAATTTATATGTAATTATTTGCACTGAAGAATTCAATTTAGACAATGTCGCTTTTGCTGAATCAACCTTACTCCAGTTAACTTTCAGTTCAGAATGTAAAACCTGTCGATGCAGGTTGTTTAGTTCAACATCGTCGTAGTCAACCAATCCAATGCATCCGACACCAGCCGCTGTTAGGTATATGGCCACAGGACACCCTAATCCTCCAGCTCCAACAATCAACACTGAGGAGTTATTTAGTTTTAATTGTCCTCTTACACCAATCTCTGGCAATATAAGCTGCCTGCTGTATCTCATTATATCTGGGTTGGTTAGTTTTGATTTTGCACCTCTGAATCCTGTAATGTTTTTCACATTACTTGTTGCACCATTTTCCAGTTCTTCCCATGGTATTCCCTATATTGAAAGGACAGGGAAATGTTCATTTAATAGCAAGCAAATAAACTAGAAGAATTGCTCTAAAATCCTAACTTTCTATTCTAACTCCTCTCTAATGTCTTATTTCATGTAATATGCTATGTGTACATATAACAAATTGCAAAATGTATTCCAACAGGAATTGTCCGTCGCACCTTTTCACTTAGAAATTCTTTGATTTGATTAAGCTCCGAAGTCGTTCGTTCAAGTTTTTCAAGTAATTCTTCCACATTTTCTTCTTTTTTATCCTCCATTCTAAAGAAACGCCATTTCAAAACTACACCAAGTTTTTCAAACGAAAAAAAATGAAAATTTTAAACCTTATCGAAAGTACAACATGAAGTATCCAACGCTAATCCAAATCGAATTTATTTTGGGTGACAAATAATACAGAAGAATTCTATTAAATTGTTGTTTTTGGATGATTATCTTCAGAATGGGATGAAAAAAACGTTTGAGTTTCCTGCTTCATATATATATGATGTATTCTCGTCCAGGTAGAGGTGAAAACGAAGAGGATTTGTTGAAAATACAAAAGGAGTTTTTGTCTCGAGGAAGGAATCCAGCTGCTGGTGTTGGACACTCGACTGGTAGCAGATCAGCAGAATTATCAGAGCTGAGAGAGGAAGACGACAGTACATGTGAAAAAAGACCACATGAACGCGATGTTGTACAGCTGCAAGGTACATTTTTGGTTGTTTCAGATCTTGGTGACATTTATCCTTGGATCTTGTAAAAGTGAATGATCTAGCTATTCAAGTCAAAGTGGGCAGTTCCATAGCTGCATGATTTTGTTAATTCTCAAACTGCTTCCCATGTATGAGCTTACTGAGGTATAAGAAATGGACTTTCAATTAGATTTAAGATTATTATCCAGTTGCTCATTATTAAGAAACAGCAAACTTTTACCTTTGTCATCCCCAGAAAATCAATCATCCCAACCCGTAAAACATTAACCCATCAGTCCTTATTCTCTCCTAGGAAGCCTTCTTGACTCCATCAAGAGCTGCTTTGAGTTTCTCTTCAGCTTTCTCTAACTTTGCAAACATTCTTAACTGTGTAGGCACAGAAAATGTTGAAGTGTTTCCAAACATTCCCAGGAAGAAATCCAAGTTTAAAGATAGACATGCCACGCTGCAATCCAAAGTTAGTTATGCTCATTGTGATCTGATTTGTAAATGAAATCCTTAGTAATAAAATGTTCTATATACTTGTTATATAACCCAACAGCAAAATGACAGATCTAGGGATACTAATCTTGATGGGGCAGATCTCTTAGAAAGTAAGTATATTAAAATGTACATAGACTATAGAATGTACAATTGAATATTACAAATACACTGTTTATTTTTATATTTCTGACTTTTAGGTCATGACAAGCATGTTACAGTTTTGCTTTCTAAAGTCATGGTAAGAGGAAATATTCTGTGGTAATCAATAAGAGATGCTAATTTTGCAATGAGTAGTTTGATGTTATACGTTTATAGAATCCAGTTTAAGAAAGTGGTTTTTTAAGATTCAATTGTCTGTTTCTTTTCTATAGGAAAGAGAAACTGAATCCTGTCCTATTGTGATGCCAAGTATCACTCCCAAAGGGTTCCCAACAGTTCTACACAGAGATACAGTAGAATTGTCTACCATGGAGGAACAGGTGGGAATTGTTTAGGAATAACTTTTTACAATTTCATAATTTTTTTCTTGTAAGATATTAAATACCATCATGCACAATTGGTAATTAAATTTCTATAGAGTGGTTCCAGGAAGAGTTTGTTTGCAAAACAGTTTGCAAAATCTGAAGAAAAAGACTTTGGTATATTACCAAGAATGCGACCTATTATCAGGGGCGAAGATGGTGATATTGATGAAGATATGATAGATGATGGTAATTCATACAAACAGTTTTTGTCCCATGTGTTTTCTCCTCAACTATTCCTTTTAAATTAATCTTGAAAACAAACAATTTTGTCACAGATTCACTCTCCTTTTGTCCAACGCTCATCACTGGTGAAGGACTTAATGATGGCGATGCAAACCAGTCAGCTGCAGCTATGGCTGAAATACACAAAATACATGCAGAGAATGTTGAGAAACTCTCATCTATGTCCGAAAAAGAGATTTTGGAAGAACAAGCTAAACTTCAACAAATGCTTGGTAAGACATTCAAGGAGTGATGAATTTGTAGTTGTTTTTTATATACCCTTGTACTCGCCAAGTTGTGTTGAGTTTTATTTTTTAAATGAGGCTAATCAATCATTATATTCTAGATCCATCTATTCTCAAATTTCTCCAAGAGAGGCGGAAACAACAACAATCTACAAGCACCACGAAAGATAACTCCCTTCTCGGGGAAGATGATGAGGGTATAGATACTATGAATCTTGTTGATGATGGAACAGCAGGTGAAAGCCAGGAGAAGTCTAAGGTTGAGAAAGATGTCGAAGGTCTGGTTGGTATGGCAAATGATATTCTGGGAACCAACATTTCTGAGAAGTGGCTGCATATGGATCAAGTTGAACCAGAAAAGTTGGAATGGATGAAAGATCTGCCAAATGTAAAGAAGTCTGGGGTAGGTTCAGGACCACAAAGTTTCACATCTGTCCAGTGCAATCTTTCCCATAATCTAGAGTGTATTAGGTTAGATAATCAGTTCTTATATATTCCACTTAATTCTTGAATCTTTTATCTTTTCATTTATTTGCAGACAAGTGAACAAGCCAGATTTGACTTTAACGGAAACGTTTTGATTGGTGCTGAAGATATTCCAGAATATGTGGGATTGCATCACCATGGCGATGAACCAGAAAGAGCTGGGTATACGTTGGAGGAATTGTTTTTACTCTCAAGAAGTAACTTTTTGCAACAACGTGTGTTGGCCATCAATACTCTAGCGAGAATCATCAAGAAGGTTCGCCGAAAAAATTGAGTTGATTAAACTGCGTTTACATGAGATGGATAATCTGCCTGCCATAGAAAAGAAAATATAAGTGGTGATGGTTGTAGCTAGTATAAAGTTTTTCAACATCATCAAACATTGTTCCATCATTATAACTTGTTTATCTGGCAAATTCATCTTGCAATAAATCCATGAACTCTTCAACGAGTGAACTTCTCAAGCAGACACACCTGGTTGCGTTATGATAGTTCTATTAATCATGACGGAAAATCCATCACTACTAATACTACACACCAATACTACTACAAAACCTGCTAACAATTTTATCATGCATAAATGGTAACCTCAATTCTTCTTCTTCTTCTTCATGTTAAAGGATCGTTGTGGAACGTATCGTGGTCATTTAGATCAGGATTTGCTACCGTTGTTGCTTCAAGCTGGTCTGCCGTTTCTTCTTCGTTGGTCCTTGGATGATAGCACGGACTCTCAGATTGCTGCTTCCGTCAGTTGCTTTAACGCAATGCTTGTTAGCAAACAAGATGAGGTAACAAGGAATATACAAAAAATGTTCATGGAAATTTGGCACCGCGAGAATGGCAAATGCCACATCGTTTCGTTGTGTTTCATAATAAATAATAAAAAGGGAATCTTAGTTAGTTTTTCTGCATTATTTAGACCGTGGCAGATCTATTGTGCTTTGGTTGGTACCGGGGGAAAGAGTTGCCATGTTTGTGTCCACAGGAGATGAAGGATTCTGAAGGAGGCTCGAACAATCTTCCGGATGTTGATGTTGTCAAACACGACTTGATAAAAGTACGAAGAGATATTTTACCCCCGTCAAACATTCAACTAACAAACTGCGAGAAGTGTCTGTGATCTGCATTTGACAACATGAATGTAGTTTGGTAGAATTTAAGACCTTGCCGCTAATCCTATATAGCTAATCTAAGACTATCTAATGTCTCTGAAACCAATCTGTTGTTTTTTTAACTACATTAATGTTTTCTTTTCCAATTTTTCCTGAATTTGATTTCATTTTGCATATTTTCCAGGGTTTGTTGCAGATGCGATTTCTTCCAAGGCTGCGTTATATCCTGGAGGTGTGTCATCCTGCGTCCCCAGTTGTTCTAGATATCCTCGAGATCCTCACCAGGATTTCTCGACACTCGACCGAAGCTGCTCACTGCGTCGCAAAATGCCCTCGACTACTAGAGACAATACTAGTCCAGTTTGTGCCAAGCTCGTGGAAGGCTAGAGAGAGATCAGTTGCTACGACTGATCTCTATGGCCATCCTTTGGCTGAAGCTTTGAAAGTATTCAGAGTTTTATGTTGTGCTGGAAAACATCTTGCAGATACACTGGTAAGTGTAATGACATGTTTCCTATCTCATTATAACCTGAACAGCTGAGGCATAAAGGCCCTGTTACACGGTACAATTTTTCCTGCAACTTGCAATGCAACTCTTCTTTTGAGAGATGTAAATTTGGGAACCACCAAACTTTTGTCTTTATTACACTCCATGGCGTTTCTTACACTTACATTTTGAAGACTCTTCACTAATTTATATCTCTTAAAAGTAGCATTGCATTGCAAGTTGCAAGAAAAATTGCACCGGGAAACATGGCCTTAAGCTATGATCTATCTATGGGCATAAAGGGTGGATATAATGTTCATGTTCTCACTGACCCAAATGTAACGCTAAATATCGCTCTTTTTAGATTACCAAGTACGGTTTGATAACCAAAATTTTACGATTTATAACAGTACCAGCTGAACAAATGATGTTAGACACAACGGAAGCGCTTCAACTAGCTGCAGAGAGTTTAACTATTTGGAGTATTTGTATATCATATGGTTTGTCCTGTGAGAATTTGAGGTAACTTTAATACGGGTTTTTTCAACGTTTTTCTTGCGTTTTTCCAGCCTGGAATAAGTGCTTCTTCTAAAATATCTATCAATGTTTAGTTTTCAGTCAGTTTTTTCTCGTATCTAGCAACGTTTACCCGCATATTCTAACTCAAGTCCAAGGATTGGCCTCGTTACCAGTCTACGATCAACCTCAAGCGAGCACCTCCTGTGCTTGTGCTCTGGTGGATCTTGTTGAAGCCGTGACGCATGTCGCTGGAAACAAGGCCGAACTGCGGGCGCAGTTGACGACTCGGTTCAGTGCAAAAGATAACCATCCCGGTTGCATGGACGCAAGTCATCTCCCCCCGTCCCCTATTGATTGGAGTCATGTGACTGGATTGCTACCTCTGATTGGACACTGCGTTCGACTTTTCAAAGACCAGTTCGTGTCTATTGAGGAGAGGATTGCTAAGGTATCTTTTGATCATTGCTTAAATGATCAAATATTAGAATTAACAACCACAGCACTTCCTGCAAGAGCAAAAGGCAAGCAATATTCCCCGCCTCAGCGCTCTCCTATAGCCCCATGGTTAACCATGCGACCTCAACACGATGTATTTTGCTTTATAGGAAGAATCATTCCTTTTGATGTCGCGAATTTTCAATCTTTTAGCATCGTTTTATGAAAAACTTTCGACCCAGGTACATAAAGCTGCTTTTGCTTTCTGCGTTTTTTCATTTTGAGGTTTTTTTTCAATAGGATTCTTCTTATTTTTCATTTCAGCCGTTTTTTCGCCAGTGGAATGTTTGGAAGAGATCGAAAGCTTTCTAATGAACGAAATTTGTGTCCCCATTCTAGAGTCTAAAACGTTGTCGATTTTGCTGGTTAGAATGAGGTGAGACGCGAAAGGATTTTACTGAGCAAAGATGAGTGGAATAAAGTTGAGAAGTTCTGTCAAGATGTTTTTCATTTGATTGTTTTTTGACCGCGGCAATATTCGGTTATATTTTTGCTTCAGAGTGTTTTAATTTTCTATCTTCTATTGCAACACAGAGTAATAGGAAAATAAGGAAATTTCCTTTGCAGGATCTTAAGATTATGTATCACTTCTTTCAGAGATTACACTTCGTATTTCACGAGGGAAACATCAGCCGCTGATCCGTCACGTATTCCCAATCTTCCTGATTACGGTCGCTGTGCAGGACAGAGTAGTTGCTCAAACCAACCAGATATTCCACGTTGTCTTCACAGAGGAACGCCATTTCCTTTTTTGCTCTCCTTCGCCAGGCTAGCCATGGTCATTACGTCATGTCATAAAGGTCTTGCGAATAAGGTCAGTCGCAAAGGAGTCGGTGGATCGCGGGCTCTGGGCATGCTCCTGCTATTCAATTTTTCTCAATGCTCCTTGATTGGTTATTTTGTAAAAAATTCGTCATTTTTCAATTCTAGTTTTTACCGTTCGTAACGTGTGATACTATCGTCGAATATTTAAAATTAAACTCGACTCCTGGACAAAATGTAAGTGTAGAAAGGTAGTGAATTCAAATATTCTGCCTTGTATAATGCGTCCAGAAATAGTAAGCATTTTCAATCATCACCTTTTCTGTATTTTGTAGAATGGGGAGACTGGGTGTTATTTTATTAAGGTCGAACAGCATTTCCAGTATTTTCTTATCAAACTGTTTTACAATATCGTAAGTATTTCAAGGTTCTCTGCCTGTCTGTCAGGCCTTTCTGTGCAAGAGTATATTTCTGTCCTTCCAACTATCGTTATGTTTCAAGCGCCTGCGAATATGTCAATCTTTATTCTACTTTAGCTTCTTCAAAGTGACATCATGGATGGTGAGCTAACAGCATTGTATCACACGACAAGTTTGCTTCTCTTTTCGCGGCTGTTTCCTGGGGATGAATTTTATGCTCACGATCTTATGTCTCTTGTCCTATTCAACGCTGCTCTCTTTCAGTAAGTTTCTCTGACGCGTCCTGGAATCTCCAGGTTTTGGAGGATCAGAACGACGGTTCTCGCGACGGTTGATGTGATTTCTTTCTTTCAGCGAGAGCAAAGATGAATGCGCAACAACAATAGCATCAAACTTATCCGAAATGGGAATCGAGTCATCTGCCGCGATGAAAGATGTTCCTTCAAACAAGCAGAAGTCATTCTCGCGCGGAGAGCTTCTTTCAGAAGCGTACAAAGATTTGCTGTCCATTCGTTCAACGTTCATATCTTCTTTTGCACAAATGAGACACGCGTTAGCAAAATCCAGGTAATTTTGCAGAGATATGAACTGAATTGACATCAATGAACTGAACTAGTTCATTCCTTCAACTCCCGACCTGTTTTCGCGAGAACAACAACCAAATCAGCTGATTTCTCCTTTCATCTATCAAGAGCTCACAGCCTTCATCAGCCTCAGAACATTACGTCATTTCTACTGCCGCTTGTTGATGGTACAATGCTGCCCGCTGATTGGATGTTTCTTCCTTTAGTCGATCTTCATAATACCGCTGTTAAATCGTAAGTTTGTTGGCTCAGTCCTATTATTAATGTCCATCATGTCGGAAGCAAGCTCATAAACAAACCTTTTATTTGCAGCGAATTGCTGTCCAAACCACAACAGGATCGCCTCACAAGCGCATCAGGTTCTATCGTGAAACGAACATTGCAATGGGTTCTTCTGCTTGAAGAATGGCGACCGGTAGTCTTACATAAAGTAACGACCACGGCAAAAGTAGTGCGGCTCATGTGCACTTTTCTTACAGGTGAAAACTCGTATCTTTTGTGTAAAGATTCTTTCTGTGGGATTCCATTTTGATTTTCTCTCGTTCTTCAGGTAGTGATTTATTTCTGGACAACCTGATTCATAATTACCTCAAATCATTGCTCCATATTTACACTCATTCCTCACAGTTGGCCCCTCTCGATTTCAACTCAGCTATACCAGGAATTACTTCGTTCTACGATCTGTAAGTATAGGCAATGTTAACACTGCAGATGAATGCATGAGAGACTACTAATAACACCTCATGTCCACAATTCAATTTCCTTAAACGTTCAAGCTTAATAAAGTTAGTTGAAAATTGAAATGTTTCTTTCAGATTCATCTCGTTCGTTACCCAGTATGAAGCTGTGTCGTTTGGAGACAAACTCTTCTCCTCTTTTCTAATTTTGCCCTTACAACAACGATACAACAACATGTTTAGAAAAGCTGTTTGGAATGATCATACAGGCGTGTTCAGGTCGTTTGGCTTAACTTTTGACGACGTAAGTTACGATATCAGAAACATGATGATCCAGTCTAGGTACCATGCAGCAACTTCCTAGTAATGGCCTATTCTTACCCAATAGTTGTCCAAAATTTACGAAAGATACCTTCATAAAGATCAATTTATAACAACTTCAGGATAGCATTGATCTTACGTAGCAATGGCATTATATATTTATATATTTGCAGCTAACAATTCCTGTTGAGTATTTTCTATTCCCGTCTGAATCCAGTTTTGAAATCTTAACACTGCAACTACGGGCACTGGCTCAGGCGCTTTACGGTAAGAAAACAGCAACATTTGGCTGTAGTAATTTATCAGACTATGATTTCAATGTTACTGCGCAGTAATAAAGAGTTTCCCCCCGCTTTTTAGCCAAAATTGGTCTTCAATCTTTTATTTAATCGCTGTGCATCATTTATCAAGTTACATTTTCACAAAACCAGAGGTAAACATTTACTCGAATGGTGAATACTTAAATCTCATGAAATTGAACTCCATGGGTATAACAGAGTGTATAGGAAACGAATCAGATTTTGTTTTTTACTACAGAACTTGAATTCATTCAATCAGAAATTGAAGCTTATGAATCAAGTTTTACTCCTACAAAACCAGGTATGAATAGACCTTTTTCATAATGACGTCAAACGCGGAAAGTCTGATGTTTCACGAAGTTTGATTGGCTCAATAGTTTTGTGGAGCCAATTAAATTTCGTGTAACATCAGACTTTCCGCGTTTGACGTCATTATAAGAAAGGTCTATTGTGATATATTTTGCCAGATGAAATTCTTTGTTGAGTTGTCTTTGAGTTTGAACGTTCTCTTGTTTATGTTCAAGGATGTTAGAAATGACGTCATTTTGTATCACAAACCATCGTCAGATCATCCGAAAGGATTTCAAGTCTTCTCTGCCCTTCCTCCGACACGTGAGCTGTTGCTGAGATATAAAAATGAACCCGAGGAAGCTTGGGGAGTCTGGAACCAAACTGCGTAAATTGATAGACTGGGTTTTTGGTTTATGATTAAATTAGATATTGTAAATAGAATCACGCGGTTCGTGTAAATAGTCATCCGTTGTAAAAGGCCTTGGTTCTTCTCCAATCCAGCCTTTGCTCCTTGAACAATGCAGATTAATGTTGTATTTCCTAAAGGCGCTGTTACACTACACCATTTTTCTTCCAACTTACAATGCATTTATAATGATGTTTATTGGTATGCTAAGAAAACGTTAGCAGATCGTAAGACATGTTCGTATTTGTCAACTTTAGATGTCTCAGGAGTAGAACTGCGTTGCAAGTTGCAAGGAAAGTTGCATAGTGTAACAACACCGCCTTGATTAACCATCGCGCACAAGATTATATTGGCAAGAATTGATGGTTGTGTTTTCGAGTCTGATTTCCATCCAGTGCAAAATGTCTTGTATCAGGGTAGTCCAAGGTGTGTTTTAATAGAACGGCAATACGCATGCGTGCGTTAACCACTCGTCAACACCACTTGAGTCAACACAATGTCAGTCAATCGAATTCCAAATAAACAATTAGAACTCCTTAAACTAGTTCCAGTCCTTGTTTTAGTCACGCGAGATAAACGTCAAACCATGAAAATTGGCATTTATACTTCTAAAAGTATTTTGTGAAATAAAAGGTTATGGCTGAAAAAGGTTTGTAGAAATGAATATTTTACGATGACTTTATTATTGTAAAGATGTTTAACTCCACTTTATTATTCACAAACTCTCAAGATTTGAAGAAATGGACGACATTCTTTCACGAGGCTGGGATACCAAGGGGACCAGCAAGCGAGTAAGTCACACAAAGAAATAATGAAACCTAAATCAAACACCTGTAAAACTTCGCTCATTTCGACTTTATTCAGTGTTACACTTAAGATAGTTTGTTGCAAGCTTATTATAGATATTCTAAACCTATTATATATACTTATTATTTATCAGTTTGATCTCGTTGTATATTGCATTGTTTGATCTTGTATATATACAGTTTTATCAATCGCTTTGACTAGTTTGCTGATCAAGTAAATGTATTCTAGGTATGCAACGTTGTTTTGTAACCATCGACTTAAAGATGATTTGCTTGCTGATTTAACCAAGGTGAAGCCCCAAATTATTTTATTAGGTTGAAGCAGGATCAAATATGTGCTCCAATATCTTTCATAGTAGTGTGTAAAAGTGTTTGTACACTAAGAGTATAAGAGGTTATTCACTTCCAAGTTTACAGGCCTTTGCTCAAAATTTCTTCAATTTTCCAGTGGCTTTATCTTTGATTCTTGTTATTCAGGAGATCCTTAATGATATCGGAATTACTGTGATGGGTGATATTATGTCAATTTTAAAGCATGCTAGAGCTGTATATGCAAAGGTAGTTACTATTTCTACAATGTAATGTGGATTTCCACCATATAACAGTTCTTAGAAACAAATATTTCATTGTTTATTTTTCAGCTTGAAAGAGAGAAAACATCAAATCAGTTGGTTGACAGCCCAAAACCTCTTGACAGATTAACAAATGATGATCCTCCAATAAAGACAACAACTCTTATAAAAAAGAAAAGTTGTTGCCAAGCCTTCACTCAAGCCCAAATCAGGTGAGAATTCAGCCTCTTCAGCCTTTGAGTGGAGATCATAGATTTGAATAGGGGACATAGATTTGAAGTATACAATTATGAATTTGTTTCTTTTTCAGATCTTATAGAAAAAGAAGCTCCAACATCAACAACAATCCAAAAACAAATTCCAACAACACAGCCTAAAATCACTGTTACTGTTGGTGATCCACCAGTTGCAGCTAAAAAGAAACCTGCGAAAACTAGAATGACATTGTCAGAGAGGTTTGCCAGCGAACAAGTCCCACAACCAAAAGTTCCCCAGGTGTCACTGGGGAGAAGTGATTTGGCTGAAACTGTTGCAGTTAAAAAAGTTCTTGCAAAATCTAAGCCAGCCACGGAAAGATTGCCACCCAATAATAAAGGTATTCCTTAGACTGTGTTTTTGAAATTTATTATATATAGTCGGCCATTTCTTTCAAGGTATATTTGTTCAATTTCACACTTTGTAACACATGTCTGGTTTGTTTCACAGGGGCTATAAACATGACTTCAGTTAAACGAAAGTCTGCATTCGAACGACTTGGAGAAGATGAAGCAAGCAGTCTGTCAAGACACATGGAAGATTTATCACCTAAAATTAAAATCACAAACTTGCGAAACCACGAGTTAAATCACCACCTAGTAAAGTGATCTCTTTGGTCAAGGTTAGTTAAAACTTGCTTTTTATGTCTGACGAAAAACAAACATTTTAACAATCAATGTAATCATTCCAGAATAATGAAAGCTCAGTTTTCAAACGCCTTGGTGAAACAGACCAACCGCCAAATTTGGCTTCAACAATGCGTACAGATGCTCTTACTATACATGCAATCAGAGGAGCTGGTTCACGCATTGTCTCAGATGATCCAGAAAAACCTGCGAAATCCCAGAGTGTATTACGGCCATTGAAACCCATCCGAGCTGTTCAGCCAGTCAAGCCAGTGTCATCAGTGAAGGCCCGCATATCAGACAATACGACAAAGGAATCTAGCAGAAAGTCTGTGTTCTCAAGACTGGGTAGCTAAACCTGACTGACAAGATTTTAAAATGGTTGAATCGGTCAAACCGTTTTTAGAGGAGGTTTAAGTTATAGTCTCTTGATAGATGTCTACAATGTTTAAACAGCAACAAATTGAATCATTCCTGTTAACTAAGCAGCAAACTGAAAGTAACCAGAAATATATTATTTTTTATTCACATTCTATTTGACACAGATCTTTATATTACATAATAAACACCGTCTTCATCATCATTGCTTTAACAACTCTTCATTGAATGACACAAGCTTCCGAGCCTGGTGTGTTCTTTTGTCCTAAACTTCTTGCAAGATACAATACTTGCATCCATTCTTGTAGCTCTGATTCCGTTTCGGCACAAAGGAAATACTTTCTCTGTGTGTCTTTTGGCTTCAGACAGAATGTGAAGTTTTTTGATTTTATTTCACATGTTGCAATTTCACATGAATCTAGTACAAAGGATTTAGATGTATCCTATAAAATTTAAGAGAATATCTCATGGACAATTTTGTGAAAATGTCTTGGGCAGGCAGTCATGTTTAAAATTTATGTTTGCAAGAAGAAGGGCACAATTCGTTGACCCACAAAACCCACATGTTTATAAAACAGTTAAATATTAATAGACCCATTTTTACCCTGTGTTCAATTCTGTTCAAATCATGAAATGCATAGTTTCAAGTTTAGAATTCACAAACTGGTATGGATATTCAAAGTTTTTCATGTTTTTTTATGCACTTATAACGCTAAACATGCAAGATATCGATCAAAACTATCAACTTAGTAATGTAAACAAACAATTGGCTTCGGTTCAAAAACACTGCTTACATCAGGAGAGTCGCCATAATATAAAGTTCTTTCTTTTAGTGAAAACCATTTCTTTTCCCATTGCTTCGAATGCTTCGTTCTTTTCAACAACCATCCCGATTTTTCCGTTGCCTCAGCGCCAGTTTCGCCTGTATTAGGGCTTGATGAAACATTATCTACTTCGCATTCCTTGTCTGCCGCCATATTGAAACATGTTATTCTAACACTCATATGACATTGAAATTCCTCAAAAGCAGGAATTCAATGACTAAGAAAGAAAATAATCAACGATGTGAGAGAAGGAATTCTTGGGAAAACTAAGGAAGTTTGAAAGGTTTTCGCATCCTTGCGAGGAATCGTCATCTACGTTTAGCTCCATGGCGGACGAGACGGATCAGACGGACGAATGGCTTGATTTTTCTTCGTCTTGTTTTGAAAACCAGGAAACGCTTTTCGAGGCGAAGGATGAGGAAACACAAGATCCTGAAGAAGACCTAAAGCATGAAATAAACGGCTTTAGCAAGCTTGAAGATATCCATGAACTATTGAAGCAATCACTACCAGACACCTCCGTCACAACACATGTGCGTCAGAAAACAAGTTCTTCCCAATGCACTTCAGATATTTCGGCTCTAAACGAGTCATGTAAACATTGGTAGGTAATATATTGCTTTATGACAACGCGTACTTTACAGAAATATATCAAAAGCTTGGATTGCTGACGCTAATTTATCTGATTAAATTGTTATGTCTATTTTATTTGACAGGATTTGGGTCGAGTTAATTTCCAAATTAAACGCAGTTCGCCAGCCAAAATGGATGGGTTCCTGTTTAGAGGAGTGCTTTTGTCGTTCTCTACAGGTCTCGAAAGATTTAGTAAGTAATGCTTTGAAAGCACGACTCTATGGATTTGTTTGAAATATTTGAATGAACATGTAGTATAGTATAATTTGAGCTTAATTGTCAATCATTCAATTCCGGATATAAAACGGGGCATTTTATACAATATAAGTATTAACAGATAAAGTTACAGTATTGGATGAGGCAGGACAACAAATAAAATAACTGTAAATTGATGTATCCTGGTTAAAAACATGCAGTTTCAACTTGAGAATCTTCTGCCATAGATTTTGCATGTAATCTCTCATGTTCAATGGGATGTTGCATAAGTGCCATCTGTTTTGACTTTCCCATTATCTGATGCACCATAGGGCACAAATTTTAGTAACAGAATTTGATTTCTCTTTTCTAGAATGAAAAAGAACAGCCACAAATAGAATCTGATCATTCTTGCAAAGACTTCTTTAATTTCCACAAGATTTATCAACTAATAAGGTACCTTATAGAACGAATGATTCTGATATTGAACTAATAAATAGAGATGACAGTATACAGTCCGTTGAACTCACTGACACTGTGAAGGAAGAGTTGACAAAATCGTTAGATGATAATTTTGAGGATATTGATGCCGAGTTAGAATGGTCAGATAACGATGTGAAGGACAATACCTCGTTAAGCAATGCATCTTTGTCATCCTCGGGAATAAATGAGAACGAGGCGACTGCAGGTATTATTGTTTATTTTGACCATGCTGAGGTAATTTGCTTCTCATAATAGATAGTGAACAGTTAAACTGAGCAATTCTATTTTGATGTAGAGCTGGTTTGCCTTCCATATAAAGAGGTTCTCCATCTCCGGGATGAACTGAGAGACTACACAAAACAATATTCGGATATTCTTGTAGTGGAACTGGAGAACCGGGATGCCTACATAAGAGAAAAAGAACTAAAAAATGACTTTATATCAAGCTTTTTATCAGTTCAAGAAAAACTAAGAGAAGTTAATTCAACAACGAGCAAAAAGAAGTTTTCTTTACAATCTAGCAAGCAAAACAACCCCCCAAATAGCCAGGTTTGTATTGATTTATGAACTTATATTCTAGTAACTCAATTTGCTTTGCCATTAAGAGATGGAAGCCAACCCACCAGGGTAATACCCATCAGCAAAAGCTGTTATCAATGGGCACCCTATTCCATTTCAAATATTCTATTGATTAGTTTATCCTTCCCAAGAACAAATAAAATATGATTTTACCTTTTATATAGAGCTTAACAACAATACCATATGAAATTAAGAATGGTGGTCCAAGTATTGATATTTTGGAGAAACTCATTGAAAGTAGGTTTTCAGCAATAGGTAAAAAATTACAATAATTGATATATTTCATCATGGGAAATTGTGATAAAATATCTTGTTTATTTTTCTGTAGTTATGGAGGCAATGAAGACAAATAGTCCTAATGTCCCAACACTTCTAACAAATTATATTCTCAATGGTATGTTTTACTTTGCCTCTGAGTGCATTGCATATTTATATAGGTTATACTAACACCCTCTATGTTCCTTTAGTATTGTGCAAATAATGAACAATGGTGTCTCCATAAAACTTGGTACAAGTTTTTGCCTGGAGCAAATTGCTGGAAAACATGCTGTGTGTGTGGCCAGTCTGATTGAATTTTAGGCTGCGACTATATGTGCTGGCCATACTGACCTTTTTTAAATGAATTGAGAAATAATAAATTAATTGGACAGAATGATTTGTATTTAGTGGAATTAGGATGAATTATGGCAGGTTTAGGTAAAATTATAGAGTTTGTACAAAGGAGATTTTGTAAAGCATAGTAATATATACTTATCCTTGTAAATAATTTTGTATTTTTTATAACTATAGCAAAATAAATCTATTTTATTGTATATTATTTCGCTGTTTTTTATGATGTTGATTGCGGTCATTTATTGGATTTCTGTGTTTGCTCCTGTTATTCTGATTGCTTTTCATCTGCCAGAGACTAGCATCTTCCAAAGGTGATTTATGTTGCATTGCTTTCTATAAAATAAACATCCATGTTTAACAGTGAAAATTATTGTCAGTGCCCTTCATTTTTATAGACAAGTGTTCCTGTCAAGTACCTTGATCTGTTCCATGATGATAATTTCTCGATTGTGGCTTAGAAAACTGGTCACCCTTGGTGAGGCGTTCGACTTCATCCCAAGCCTTCCTGTCCGCCCAAGACGATGCACATAATCCACTACACTCACAGGAAAGTCAAAGTTGATCACATGATTAACCTAAAGATGAGATGATGGTATTGTAAATATACAATTACAGGGAAAATTTATGAGATACTTTGGAACTCTTCAAGGAGTAAACCAAAAAAACTGTCGATACACCTTTCTACAATCGCCAACTTTCACCTACATTAGTGGTATCCAGTCCTCTCGAAGCAACATTAGTACACACAAGAATAGGTGTTTCTGTTGTTTTAAAATTTTCAAGATGCAACCTTCGTTCCTAAAAAATACCATTTCATCCATTTCATTTGGAGCCAAAGATTTTTTTAACATGCTCAAAAGATTTTAACCTTTTTAGTCATGTTTCCATTCAGTCGTATTTGTGGTACTCCCCGTTCCTCAAGAAAATACGATGTCCAATCACAGCTTTTTGTTGTGTTGCAAAAAACCATAATTTTTTCTCTTTTGTGTCAAATCCTGTGAGACTATCTGTAGTAGCAACTCTGTAATAATGAGTTGCAATGTTGGATTTTATTTGAATTTCCAGGTTTCATGTTCTGTTATAATTAAAATCTCTTACCGCTCTTTTTGTGCTGGGAAATTTTTACAAACTTCTGGGAAATGTGCGGTAAAATCTGATGCATGCCAGAGTTGCAGATGGAGAGGTTCTGAAATAGAAAAAATCATAATGTGCTATTCAGGATTTGCGAATGATCTGCAGACTTGTTTCATTTTGTTTGTATTTCATCTCACACATACTGGAATGATTTGACTCAGTGTTCTAAGTATCTCGCGGTACTGTTGTCGTAACAAACACTGTCTGTAGAAGCTGTTCACTTTCCTTCCAGGAGTTCACCTGAAAATTTCAATTGAGATAAAGTAAGTTATAGTCAAACTTCATTGATCCAAAAGATTTGAAACTCATTATGGAATCAGAACTACAACAGTGCATTTTTTAAAAGCATTTTTCAAAGAAGAGTTGTCATTGTAGTTAGCAACATACTCCTGCATATTTTAAAATTTCCAACGCCATGGATGCAAAACTTGGATCAAACATTGTGTCTGCTTCATCAAACACCAGATGGGATAAATCAGACAAAAGAATGTCACCTAAATAGAAATTATTCAAGGTAACTTAACTAAGGTTGAGTGTTGCTAGTGTTTTGTCTCTGGCCACCTGGATCATGTTTATTATTATTAAATGTATAAACACTGGTTGGTGTACCTTTTTGTAAATATTGAAGAAGTACATGTGGTGTGGCCACCACAATATCAACTGCCTCTGATAATCCTTCATGTATCCATTTCTTAAACAAAAAGAGCTTTTGTACAGACAAGTTTTAATGCTGCTCCAAAGTTGCATTTTTTCAGTGGTGTAAAATATTCACCTTTTTTCTTCCACTGATCAAACCAAGGGATCGCAACTTCGTGAAATGGCTGAGATACTTAACATCTCTCTGAAACAAATGGAAAAAGTGCAGTAAGTGTTAGTACAGTTAGACAGATCAATTGACACATTCGTGTTTGTAGCCACCAGACAAACACTTGAACTATATTTGAATCATACCAAAATCTGCATAGAAAGTTCTCGGAATGGTACCACAACACAAGTGCGTGGTCTGCTTGGCCTTGACACAACACCTTCTATATCTTCCTCGTTTTTCAATAGATGGATGATTGGCAAAAGATAGGCAAGCGTTTTTCCAGATCCTTGTAAAAGTAAAGCACTTGAATTTGTATTCAGGATTTCTAAAACGTCTCTGCAAAGTAGAAAACAAGTGAATCCTACCTGTATGAGATGTACAGAGAATGTTGTGACCATGCAGGATTGCTGGAATGCTTTGGACCTGATTTTTGTGTGTAATATATGAGATTAAACTGCATTGAGATGAACCGGATTGTTTCAAATGTACTAAAGGTATATTACCTGGATTGGTGTTGGATGCTCAACGTTCAGGGTTTTTATAGCATCACATAAATCTTGTTGCAAACCAAGATTGCCAAAATCTGATACATTATTGATACCATGAAGTGCAGGGTGCTAAAGAAACATGATTGTTTTCTGTATGTATGCATGCTGTCATTAATGCAATGGACCTAAACAACATAAAACCACTCACATCCTTTGAAAATGCTTTTAAAAATGTTTCCATTGGTCCTTTATTAATGCTCTCAGTTTTGACTGGAACATCTCGTGCGGATCTTCTCTTATGGGAAACTCTTACTTGAGAATGTGCTGTTGCTAACCATCTGGACTGTTTCAAAGTGAAATGTCGTGAGAATAAACATTTTTTTGAAATGCCATCTATCCACTGATTAATTATTGTTATTGGAATTATGGAATTATGAAAGATGGGAAACAAGTTTCTGCAGACTGTAATCAGTCTATTGAAGTAAACCCACAAACCCTCAGGCCTCATGTGTGGAAATAATATTTAGCAGAAATAATAATTAACGGAAAGGTCTGTAATTAACATGAAATGCGCGATAGGGCATAGGCCCATAGAAGTAAAGCCGTATGTTTTTTCCAAAGATAATTTTATAATGGTCATAGAAAGCTACAAAGAAAATCACAGTTGTGTTATCTACCTTTACGTAAGAATCAGAAATTTTGCGAATTAGTTTTGTCGAACGCATACTAGCGCATTTCTTCTTTCCTAGTCTCCTTATTTTAGTTATTTATTCTTTCAATTTTCATCCAGTCCACTCGTTTCTTCTATTTAGTCCAGAGATTTAGTCTCGTGAGGATAAATTCCATTGCTCAAAATAACTTTACGAGGATTTCCGACAAAAAGTGTCGCAGTTTGCGGCGTGTTGCAATTTTTGAATTCAAAATACTAGTTGGATACAATGGCTGCTTTCGAGGTGTCAACTTTTATTTTAGCCGTCCTTATAAGTGTTGCTTTGATATTCTTCGCTGTGTGGAATGTAAGTTTTTTCTTCTCGTTTTTTTGGTGAAATATCGAAGTTCGAACTTGTTCGGTATTTCTTGGTACTTAATTCACATTTGCTGATATGCACTTTCTAATTTTCTAGATTATTTCATTTGATGATTTGAAAACGGATTATAAAAATCCTGTCGACCTTTGCAACAGTTTAAATCCTGTAAGCGTGATTTGTATTTCATACAGTCGCTGGCAGGCTTTAGCTAAAGCTAATTATTATTTCTAGTGTACTCGTTAGCATTTTATTAATTGACATTTTAATCTACATGATTCGTCTGTACTTAAAAAGGTTGTTTATCATCATTTAGATCTCTCATCAATCTGACTTTTTCTTCATTTCAGTTAGTACTGCCAGAATATGGCCTCCACTTATTTATATGTCTGTTCTTCCTTGTTGGATTTTTTTGGACATCATTGATTTGGAACATGCCACTAATTGCATATCATGTTCACAGGTCTGATTTATCATTTTGTTACCTTTGGCAAAGAATTATAATATCCTAAACTTCAAAAAAATGCCATTTGTATTACAAGTTCATGCAAACTACAAGAAAAACATACTCCGAAAAAGACTTCTTATGAGCTAGATATGAGCTATAGACTAATATTATATTCTGGTTTGACAATGACTTTGAAATAAGGTCGAAATATCACCTTAAAATCTTCTCTTTTTGTCTATAGCTCATATCTTCAGTTTACAAGATGTCATTTTTCGAAGTATGATTTTTCTTGTACTTTATCAAATTGTCTGCTGGTAATGGTTTTTCATGCAAACTACTTGCTCAAATGAAAAAAGAAACCACACCCGATGGATCACTTCTGTTCTACACGCTTTTCTTACACATCACGCAGGCGGTGGACCGTCTGCCATGCAGGCTACAGGGTATCACAAAAATTTTCAGAGAAATTCTGATACTGTTCGTGACAAACTGGTCGAAAAATTTCTCAGCCATCTAGACCACCTATGATTGTACCTAAAGTCCTAAACATTCTGCAAAGCACTCTCAATTGTCAACCATTGCATTTGTTTTGTATTTTTCAGATATATGAACCGACCAGTTATGAGCAGACCTGGTTTATATGATCCTACTATCATTATGAATGGCAGTGAAATGTCTCGTTGTCAAAAAGAAGGATGGGTCAAACTTGCTTACTATCTTCTTAGCTTTTTCTTTTATCTGTATAGGTGAGTGTTTACAATATGTTTGCCTACGCTTATATACAATTTTGCCTGACATAGTATTTATTAACTCTTAATTCTTTTTATTTCTGCCTTTTTTTAAGGATGATGAGTGCGATTCTCGCGTAGCCAATGTTTTGTTGAACTCTTTTTTTGTGCAAAGGCAAAGAATGACAAAGACAGATTTCCAAGAGTTTTGTACATTTCATCGATCGAACTACAGTCATTTAAAGCACTTTAAACTGAAAATAAGGTTAGACATTTAGTTTACTATAAATACAAAAACAGTTATGACTTATGTAGTAGTGCTGCACTGTTTAGAATCCGTTCAAAACAAAAACGTTCAATCTTTATCTAACTTTTTTGGCACTAATTTTCCCCCATGTTTACCCCCACCATGTTATTTTACAACAATATATGTATTGTTTATGAAATTCGTAACGTTTTATGATTTTATTACAACGGAACTGTGCTAGAACAGGCTTAACAGCTGGACACAATTGTTTTTATTTATTTTTTTCTTGTGGTCCGAACTATTGTCTGAACTCCGAATTCATATTTTAGCGTTTTCTGCAATCTGATTGGCTACACGAGCGGTCCATATTGTCCATATGAGGCAGTACGGACCGCGCGACATTTAAAAGCGCAGAGCCAACGCTAAAATATGAATTCGGACGGCAAGAAAAAGATAAATTTATTATTTACCAGTTAAGTCGGTCCCTATAAGGAAATATTTCCCTCCCTCTCAAAAACGTCCTTCGGCCTCCCCTTACCCTTACCATTTTGGTCAAAATTGACGACTTTTTCAATGTTCGAAAAACCAACTAATATTATCTAAAAGTAAATATTATCTAAAAAAAAATTAAATGAAAGATGTTAGTCTTAGGAAGATATTTTTAGAATTTTAAGACAGTTTTTGAACCATTCAAAAAGTCGTCAAAATTGACCAAAATGGTAAGGGGTAAGCTTTACCATTCTGGTCAAAATTGACGACTTTTTCAATGTTCCTAAAACCAACCAAATATGCTCTAAAATGAAAGATATTAGTCTTACAAAACCATTTTTAGCACTTTAAGACAGTTTTTGAACAGTTTAAAAAGTCATCAAAATTGACCAATATGGTAAGGGTGGTAACCCATACTGCCTTTCTTTGTAAATCGAGTTTGTCAAACTGCTTGCTCTGGAAAAATGTTTGCATCTTGCCTTTAACTCACAATTGAAAATACTCCAAAATTCCAGTCGAAATTATCAATGATAAACACCATACTGCCTAAGGCTTACCCTTTACCATTTGGTCAATTTTGACGACTTTTTCAACGGTTCGAAAAGTGTCTTAAAATGTTAAAAATGGCTTCCTAAGACTAATATCTTTCATTTTAGATCATATTTGGTTGGTTTTTGGAACATTGAAAAAGTCGTCAAAATTGACCAAAATGGTATAAGGGTAAGTCTTACCATTTTGGTCAAAATTGACGACTTTTTAAACGGTTGGAAAAGTGTCTTAAAATGCTAAAAATGGCTTCCTAAGACTAATATCTTTCATTTTAGATCATGTTTGGTTGGTTTTTGGAACATTGAAAAAGTCGTCAAAATTGACCAAAATGGTATAAGGGTAAGTCTTACCATTTTGGTCAAAATTGACGACTTTTTCAATGTTCGAAAAGCCAACCAAATATTATCTAAAATGAAAGGTATTAGTCTTACAAAACCATTTTTAGCACTTTAAAACAGTGTTTGACCAATGTGGTAAGGGGTACGACACTGCCTTTCTTTGTCAATCGAAAATACACCAAAATTCATGTCGCAAAAGCTCCATAACCTATGATGAATAACGTCTGCATCGTTCCAAAGAAGTTCAAACTGCTTGCTCTGGAAAAATATTTGCATCTTGCCTTTAACTCACAATTGAAAATACTCCAAAATTCCAGTCGGAAGTGCTCCATAATCAATGATAAAACACCATACTGCCTAAGGCTTACCCCTTACCATTTTGGTCAATTTTGACGACTTTTTAAACAGTTGGAAAAGTGTCTTAAAATGCTAAAAATGGCTTTGTAAGACCACTATCTTTCATTTTGGAGCATATTTGGTTGGTTTTGGAACATTGAAAAAGTCGTCAATTTTGACCAAAATGGTAAGCCTTACCCCTTACCATTTTGGTCAATTTTGACGACTTTTTCAACTGTTCAAAAACTGTCTTAAAATGCTAAAAATTGCTTCCTAACACTAATATCTTTCGTTTTAGAGCATATTTGGTCGCTTTTTGGAACGTTGAAAAAGTCGTCAATTTTGACCAAAATGGTAAGCCTAACCCCTTACCATTTTGGTCAATTTTGACGACTTTTTCAACTGTTTAAAAATGGTCTTAAAATGCTAAAAATGGCTTCCTAACACTAATATCTTTCACTTTAGAGCATATTTGGTTGATTTTTGAAACATTGAAAAAGTCGTCAATTTTGACCAAATGGTAAGCCTTACCCTTACCTTTTGGTCAATTTTGACGACTTTTTCAACGGTTCGAAAAGTCTCTTAAAAAGCTAAAAATGGCTTCCTAACACTAATATCTTTAATTTTAGAGCATATTTGGTTGCTTTTTGGAACATTGAAAAAGTCGTCAATTTTGACCAAAATGGTAAGCCTACCCCTTACCATTTTGGTCAATTTTGGCGACTTTTTCAATGTTCAAAAACTGTTTTAAAATGCTAAAAATTGCTTCCTAACACACTAATATCTTTTATTTTAGAGCATATTTGGTTGCTTTTGGAACATTGAAAAAGTTGTCAATTTTGACCAAAATGGTAAGCCTAACCCCTTACCATTTTGGTCAATTTTGACGACTTTTTCAATGTTCAAAAATGGTCTTAAAATGCTAAAAATGGCTTCCTAACACACTAATATCTTTCATTTTAGCATATTTGGTTGCTTTTTGGAACCTTGAAAAAGTCGTCAATTTTGACCAAAATGGTAAGCCTACCCCTTACCATTTTGGTCAATTTTGGCGACTTTTTCAATGTTCAAAAACTGTCTTAAAATGCTAAAAATTGCTTCCTAACATAATATCTTTATTTTAGAGCACATTTGGTTGCTTTTTGGAACATTGAAAAAGTCGTCAATTTTGACCAAAATGGTAAGCCTAACCCTTACCATTTTGGTCAATTTTGACGACTTTTTCAACTGTTCAAAAATGGTCTTAAAATGCTAAAAATGGCTTCCTAACATAATATCTTTCATTTAGAGCACATTTGGTTGCTTTTTGGAACATTGAAAAAGTCGTCAATTTTGACCAAAATGGTAAGCCTTACCCCTTACCATTTTGGTCAATTTTGACGACTTTTTCAACTGTTCAAAAAGTCTCTTAAAATGCTAAAAATGGCTTCCTAACACTAATATCTTTACTTTAGAGCATATTTGGTTGATTTTTGAACATTGAAAAAGTCGTCAATTTTGACCAAATGGTAAGCCTTAACCCCTTACCTTTTGGTCAATTTTGACGACTTTTTCAACGGTTCGAAAAGTCTTAAAAGCTAAAAATGGCTTCCTAACACTAATATCTTTATTTTAGAGCATATTTGGTTGCTTTTTGGAACATTGAAAAAGTCGTCAATTTTGACCAAAATGGTAAGCCTAACCCCTTACCATTTTGGTCAATTTTGACGACTTTTTCAACTGTTCAAAAATGGTCTTAAAATGCTAAAAATGCTTCCTAACACTAATATCTTTCATTTTAGAGCATATTTGGTTGCTTTTTGGAACATTGAAAAAGTTGTCAATTTTGACCAAAATGGTAAGCCTACCCCTTACCATTTTGGTCAATTTTGACGACTTTTTCAACTGTTCAAAAATGGTCTTAAAATGCTAAAAATGGCTTCCTAACACTAATATCTTTCATTTAAGCATATTTGGTTGCTTTTTGAAACATTGAAAAAGTCGTCAATTTTGACCAAATGGTAAGCCTTACCCTTACCTTTTGGTCAATTTTGACGACTTTTTCAATGTTCAAAAACTGTCTTAAAATGCTAAAATGCTTCCTAACACTAATATCTTTCGTTTAAGCATATTTGGTTGTTTTTGAAATTGAAAAAGTCGTCAATTTTGACCAAATGGTAAGCCTTACCCCTTACCTTTTGGTCAATTTTGACGACTTTTTCAACTGTTCAAAAAATGTCTTAAAATGCTAAAATGCTTCCTAAGACTAATATCTTTCGTTTTAGAGCATATTTGGTCGCTTTTTGGAAGTTGAAAAAGTCGTCAATTTTGACCAAAATGGTAAGCCTACCCCTTACCATTTTGGTCAATTTTGACGACTTTTTCAACTGTTCAAAAAGTCCTAAAATGCTAAAAATTGCTTCCTAACTAATATCTTTCGTTTTAGAGCATATTTGGTTGGTTTTTGAACGTTGAAAAATCGTCAAAATTTTGACCGAAATGGTAAGGCCTACCCTTACCATTTTGGTCAATTTTGACGACTTTTTCAACTGTTCAAAAAGTGTCCTTAAAATGCTAAAAATTGCTTCCTAACACTAATATCTTTCATTTTAGAGCATATTTGGTCGGTTTTTCGAACATTGAAAAAGTCGTCAATTTTGGCCAAATGGTAAGGTTTACCCCTTACCATTTTGTCAATTTTGACGACTTTTTGAACTTTCAAAAATGTCTTAAAATGCTAAAAATGGCTTTGTAAGACTAATAAACGTATTATTTTTATAGTAAGTATTAACACGGGATGCGGTGGCCTAGTGGTTAATGCTATCGCCCTACCAGGTTGTGAGCGTAGGTTCGAATCCTTGAAGGGAGAAGTGCAATTTTTCCCATGTAAATTGCTATTTGATTTTAAATTCTGCGAATAGGATTAAGTCGAATAAACAACAAGAGCTTCTGATTAATGATGCTGTGGCCCAGTGGTTAAGGCTACGGCCTACCAGGTTGATAAGCCTAGGTTCAATCTTCATGGGAAAGTTCGATTTTTCACTAAAATTATTCTTTAATTAAACTTCATCGAAAAGGATTAGGTCAAATAAAGAACAATAGCTTTCGACAAATGATGCGGTGGTCTAGTGGTTAAGACAGTTGTTTCTCAATCCGAGGACAAAGGTATCACTCCGGGCAATGCAAAAAAATTAGCGTGAAAAATTTCGGTTTGATTTGGAAACTATAAAAGCATTTAGAGACTCCTGGGCCCTTTGGGAAAGGACCGTAAATTGAAAAAAAATTGAAATAAAAAAACTGAAAGAAATTTCTCGCGTTCAAAAGTACCTGAAAATTGAAAAAAAGCACAAGTAAAAAAAGTACAAGCAAAAAATTAAAACTCATGTGTCTCCTAAAAAGGCTTAAAAATTTCCCGCTTTTAAAAAACTCATGTTTACTTACCTCACCATATTTTTTTCACGAAAATTTACAGGGTGATTTTCACGAGACCGAAAAAATTTACATTTTTCACTTTTTTCAAATTCTCTTAGATATTTTTTTTAACAAGAAGTATTATGTCTTGGCTACCTGTGTCAAGCCAGACACAGGTAGCCCAAGACAGACACAGTAACCCAAGACATAATACTTCTTGCTAAAAAAATATCTAAAAGAATTTTAAAAAAATCTTTTTGAGACGAAAATTTTTTTAGACGAAGAATTATGTCTTGGGCTACCTGTGTCTGTCTTGGGCTACCTGTGTCTGGCTTGACACAGGTAGCCCAAGACATAATACTTCTTGTTAAAAAAAATATTTAAGAGAATTTCAAAAAAGTGAAAAAATGTAAATTTTTTCAGTCTCGTGAAAATCACCCTGTCAAATTTTCGTGAAAAAAAATATGGTAAGGTAAGTAAACATAAGTTTTTTAAAAGCGGGAAATTTTTAAATTTTTAAGCCTTTTTAGGAGACACATGATTTTAAATTGTTTTACTTGTACATTTGTTACTTGTGCTTTTTTTACTTGTGCTTTTTTTCAATTTTCAGGCACTTTTGAACGCGAGAAATTTCTTTCAGTTTTTTTTATTTCAATTTTTTTTCAATTTACGGTCTTTTTCCAAAGGCCCAGGAGTCTCTAAATGCTTTTATAGTTTCCAAATCAAACCGAAATTTTTCACGCTATTTTTTTTTTGCATTGCCCGGAGTTGATACCTTTGTCCTCGGATTGAGAAACAACTGTCTTAACCACTAGACCACCGCATCATTTGTCGAAAGCTATTGTTCTTTATTTGACCTAATCCTTTTCGATGAAGTTTAATTAAAGAATAATTTTGGTGGGAAAAATCGAACGGTTCCCATGAAGGATTTGAACCTAGGCTTATCACCTGGTAGGCCGTAGCCTTAACCACTGGGCCACAGCATCATTAATCAGAAGCTCTTGTTGTTTATTCGACTTAATCCTATTCGCAGAATTTAAAATCAAATAGCAATTTACATGGGAAAAATTGCACTTCTCCCTTCAAGGATTCGAACCTACGCTCACAACCTGGTAGGGCGATAGCATTAACCACTAGGCCACCGCATCCCGTGTTAATACTTACTATAAAATAATACGTTTATTAGTCTTACAAAGCCATTTTTAGCATTTTAAGACAATTTTTGAAAAGTTCAAAAAGTCGTCAAAATTGACAAAAATGGTAAGGGGTAAACCTTACCATTTTGGCCAAAATTGACGACTTTTTCAATGTTCGAAAAACCGACCAAATATGCTCTAAAATGAAAGATATTAGTGTTAGGAAGCAATTTTTAGCATTTTAAGACACTTTTTGAACAGTTGAAAAATGTCGTCAAAATTGACCAAAATGGTAAGGGGTAAGCCTTACCATTTCGGTCAATTTTGACGAATTTTTCAATGTTCGAAAAACCAACCAAATATGCTCTAAAATGAAAGATATTAGTCTTAGGAAGCAATTTTTAGCATTTTAGGACACTTTTTGAACAGTTGAAAAAGTCGTCAAAATTGACCAAAATGGTAAGGGGTTAGGCTTACCATTTTGGTCAAAATTGACGACTTTTTCAACGTTCCAAAAAGCGACCAAATATGCTCTAAAACGAAAGATATTAGTGTTAGGAAGCAATTTTTAGCATTTTAAGACAGTTTTTGAACAGTTGAAAAAGTCGTCAAAATTGACCAAAATGGTAAGGGGTAAGGCTTACCATTTTGGTCAAAATTGACGACTTTTTCAATCTTCCAAAAAGCGACCAAATATGCTCTAAAACGAAAGATATTAGTCTTAGGAAGCCATTTGTAGCATTTTAAGACATTTTTTGAACAATTGAAAAAGTCGTCAAAATTGACCAAAAAGGTAAGGGGTAAGGCTTACCATTTGGTCAAAATTGACGACTTTTTCAATGTTTCAAAAATCAACCAAATATGCTTTAAAGTGAAAGATATTAGTGTTAGGAAGCAATTTTTAGCATTTTAAGACAGTTTTTGAACAGTTGAAAAAGTCGTCAAAATTGACCAAAATGGTAAGGGGTAAGGCTTACCATTTTGGTCAAAATTGACGACTTTTTCAAGGTTCCAAAAAGCAACCAAATATGCTCTAAAATGAAAGATATTAGTGTTAGGAAGCCATTTTTAGCATTTTAAGACCATTTTTGAACAGTTGAAAAAGTCGTCAAAATTGACCAAAATGGTAAGGGGTTAGGCTTACCATTTTGGTCAAAATTGACAACTTTTTCAATGTTCCAAAAAGCAACCAAATATGCTCTAAAATGAAAGATATTAGTGTTAGGAAGCAATTTTTAGCATTTTAAGACAGTTTTTGAACAGTTGAAAAAGTCGTCAAAATTGACCAAAATGGTAAGGGGTTAGGCTTACCATTTTGGTCAAAATTGACGACTTTTTCAATGTTCCAAAAAGCAACCAAATATGCTCTAAAATTAAAGATATTAGTGTTAGGAAGCCATTTTTAGCTTTTTAAGAGACTTTTCGAACCGTTGAAAAAGTCGTCAAAATTGACCAAAAAGGTAAGGGGTAAGGCTTACCATTTGGTCAAAATTGACGACTTTTTCAATGTTTCAAAAATCAACCAAATATGCTCTAAAGTGAAAGATATTAGTGTTAGGAAGCAATTTTTAGCATTTTGAGACAGTTTTTGAACAGTTGAAAAAGTCGTCAAAATTGACCAAAATGGTAAGGGGTAAGGCTTACCATTTTGGTCAAAATTGACGACTTTTTCAATGTTCCAAAAAGCAACCAAATGTGCTCTAAAATGAAAGATATTAATGTTAGGAAGCCATTTTTAGCATTTTAAGACCATTTTTGAACAGTTGAAAAAGTCGTCAAAATTGACCAAAATGGTAAGGGGTTAGGCTTACCATTTTGGTCAAAATTGACAACTTTTTCAATGTTCCAAAAAGCAACCAAATATGCTATAAAATAAAAGATATTAGTGTGTTAGGAAGCAATTTTTAGCATTTTAAGACAGTTTTTGAACAATTGAAAAAGTCGCCAAAATTGACCAAAATGGTAAGGGGTAGGCTTACCATTTTGGTCAAAATTGACGACTTTTTCAAGTTCCAAAAGCAACCAAATATGCTCTAAAATGAAAGATATTAGTGTTAGGAAGCCATTTTTAGCATTTTAAGACCATTTTTGAACAGTTGAAAAAGTCGTCAAAATTGACCAAAATGGTAAGGGGTTAGGCTTACCATTTTGGTCAAAATTGACGACTTTTCAATGTTCCAAAAAGCAACCAAATATGCTCTAAAATTAAAGATATTAGTGTTAGGAAGCCATTTTTAGCTTTTTAAGAGACTTTTCGAACCGTTGAAAAAGTCGTCAAAATTGACCAAAAAGGTAAGGGGTAAGGCTTACCATTTGGTCAAAATTGACGACTTTTTCAATGTTTCAAAAATCAACCAAATATGCTCTAAAGTGAAAGATATTAGTGTTAGGAAGCCATTTTTAGCATTTTAAGACCATTTTTAAACAGTTGAAAAAGTCGTCAAAATTGACCAAAATGGTAAGGGGTTAGGCTTACCATTTTGGTCAAAATTGACGACTTTTTCAACGTTCCAAAAAGCGACCAAATATGCTCTAAAACGAAAGATATTAGTGTTAGGAAGCAATTTTTAGCATTTTAAGACAGTTTTTGAACAGTTGAAAAAGTCGTCAAAATTGACCAAAATGGTAAGGGGTAAGGCTTACCATTTTGGTCAAAATTGACGACTTTTTCAATGTTCCAAAAACCAACCAAATATGCTCCAAAATGAAAGATAGTGGTCTTACAAAGCCATTTTAGCATTTTAAGACACTTTTCCAACTGTTTAAAAAGTCGTCAAAATTGACCAAAATGGTAAGGGGTAAGCCTTAGGCAGTATGGTGTTTTATCATTGATTATGGAGCACTTCCGACTGGAATTTTGGAGTATTTTCAATTGTGAGTTAAAGGCAAGATGCAAATATTTTTCCAGAGCAAGCAGTTTGAACTTCTTTGGAACGATGCAGACGTTATTCATCATAGGTTATGGAGCTTTGCGACATGAATTTTGGTGTATTTTCGATTGACAAAGAAAGGCAGTGTCGTACCCCTTACCACATTGGTCAAACACTGTTTTAAAGTGCTAAAAATGGTTTTGTAAGACTAATACCTTTCATTTTAGATAATATTTGGTTGGCTTTTCGAACATTGAAAAAGTCGTCAATTTTGACCAAAATGGTAAGACTTACCCTTATACCATTTGGTCAATTTTGACGACTTTTTCAATGTTCCAAAAACCAACCAAACATGATCTAAAATGAAAGATATTAGTCTTAGGAAGCCATTTTTAGCATTTTAAGACACTTTTCCAACCGTTTAAAAAGTCGTCAATTTTGACCAAAATGGTAAGACTTACCCTTATACCATTTTGGTCAATTTTGACGACTTTTTCAATGTTCCAAAAACCAACCAAATATGATCTAAAATGAAAGATATTAGTCTTAGGAAGCCATTTTTAACATTTTAAGACACTTTTCGAACCGTTGAAAAAGTCGTCAAAATTGACCAAAATGGTAAAGGGTAAGCCTTAGGCAGTATGGTGTTTTATCATTGATAATTTCGACTGGAATTTTGGAGTATTTTCAATTGTGAGTTAAAGGCAAGATGCAAACATTTTTCCAGAGCAAGCAGTTTGACAAACTCGATTTACAAAGAAAGGCAGTATGGGTTACCACCCTTACCATATTGGTCAATTTTGATGACTTTTTAAACTGTTCAAAAACTGTCTTAAAGTGCTAAAAATGGTTTTGTAAGACTAATATCTTTCATTTTAGAGCATATTTGGTTGGTTTTAGGAACATTGAAAAAGTCGTCAATTTTGACCAGAATGGTAAAGCTTACCCTTACCATTTTGGTCAATTTTGACGACTTTTGAATGGTTCAAAAACTGTCTTAAAATTCTAAAAATATCTTCCTAAGACTAACATCTTTCATTTAATTTTTTTTTAGATAATATTTACTTTTAGATAATATTAGTTGGTTTTTCGAACATTGAAAAAGTCGTCAATTTTGACCAAAATGGTAAGGGTAAGGGGGAGGCCGAAGGACGTTTTTGAGAGGGAGGGAAATATTTCCTTATAGGGACCGACTTAACTGGTAAATAATAAATTTATCTTTTTCTTGCCGTCCGAATTCATATTTTAGCGTTGGCTCTGCGCTTTTAAATGTCGCGCGGTCCGTACTGCCTCATATGGACAATATGGACCGCTCGTGTAGCCAATCAGATTGCAGAAAACGCTAAAATATGAATTCGGAGTTCAGACAATAGTTCGGACCACAAGAAAAAAATAAATAAAAACAATTGTGTCCAGCTGTTAAGCCTGTTCTAGCACAGTTCCGTTGTAATAAAATCATAAAACGTTACGAATTTCATAAACAATACATATATTGTTGTAAAAATAACATGGTGGGGGTAAACATGGGGGAAAATTAGTGCCAAAAAGTTAGATAAAGATTGAACGTTTTTGTTTTGAACGGATTCTAAACAGTGCAGCACTACTACATAAGTCATAACTGTTTTTGTATTTATAGTAAACTAAATGTCTAACCTTATTTTCAGTTTAAAGTGCTTTAAATGACTGTAGTTCGATCGATGAAATGTACAAAACTCTTGGAAATCTGTCTTTGTCATTCTTTGCCTTTGCACAAAAAAAAGAGTTCAACAAAACATTGGCTACGCGAGAATCGCACTCATCATCCTTAAAAAAAGGCAGAAATAAAAAGAATTAAGAGTTAATAAATACTATGTCAGGCAAAATTGTATATAAGCGTAGGCAAACATATTGTAAACACTCACCTATACAGATAAAAGAAAAAGCTAAGAAGATAGTAAGCAAGTTTGACCCATCCTTCTTTTTGACAACGAGACATTTCACTGCCATTCATAATGATAGTAGGATCATATAAACCAGGTCTGCTCATAACTGGTCGGTTCATATATCTGAAAAATACAAAACAAAATGCAATGGTTGACAATTGAGAGTGCTTTGCAGAATGTTTAGGACTTTAGGTACAATCATAGGTGGTCTAGATGGCTGAGAAATTTTTCGACCAGTTTGTCACGAACAGTATCAGAATTTCTCTGAAAATTTTTGTGATACCCTGTAGCCTGCATGGCAGACGGTCCACCGCCTGCGTGATGTGTAAGAAAAGCGTGTAGAACAGAAGTGATCCATCGGGTGTGGTTTCTTTTTTCATTTGAGCAAGTAGTTTGCATGAAAAACCATTACCAGCAGACAATTTGATAAAGTACAAGAAAAATCATACTTCGAAAAATGACATCTTGTAAACTGAAGATATGAGCTATAGACAAAAAGAGAAGATTTTAAGGTGATATTTCGACCTTATTTCAAAGTCATTGTCAAACCAGAATATAATATTAGTCTATAGCTCATATCTAGCTCATAAGAAGTCTTTTTCGGAGTATGTTTTTTCTTGTAGTTTGCATGAACTTGTAATACAAATGGCATTTTTTTGAAGTTTAGGATATTATAATTCTTTGCCAAAGGTAACAAAATGATAAATCAGACCTGTGAACATGATATGCAATTAGTGGCATGTTCCAAATCAATGATGTCCAAAAAAATCCAACAAGGAAGAACAGACATATAAATAAGTGGAGGCCATATTCTGGCAGTACTAACTGAAAATGAAAGAAAGTCAGATTGATGAGAGATCTAAATGATGATAAACAACCTTTTTAAGTACAGACGAATCATGTAGATTAAAATGTCAATTAATAAAATGCTAACGAGTACACTAGAAATAATAATTAGCTTTAGCTAAAGCCTGCCAGCGACTGTATGAAATACAAATCACGCTTACAGGATTTAAACTGTTGCAAAGGTCGACAGGATTTTTATAATCCGTTTTCAAATCATCAAATGAAATAATCTAGAAAATTAGAAAGTGCATATCAGCAAATGTGAATTAAGTACCAAGAAATACCGAACAAGTTCGAACTTCGATATTTCACCAAAAAAAACGAGAAGAAAAAAACTTACATTCCACACAGCGAAGAATATCAAAGCAACACTTATAAGGACGGCTAAAATAAAAGTTGACACCTCGAAAGCAGCCATTGTATCCAACTAGTATTTTGAATTCAAAAATTGCAACACGCCGCAAACTGCGACACTTTTTGTCGGAAATCCTCGTAAAGTTATTTTGAGCAATGGAATTTATCCTCACGAGACTAAATCTCTGGACTAAATAGAAGAAACGAGTGGACTGGATGAAAATTGAAAGAATAAATAACTAAAATAAGGAGACTAGGAAAGAAGAAATGCGCTAGTATGCGTTCGACAAAACTAATTCGCAAAATTTCTGATTCTTACGTAAAGGTAGATAACACAACTGTGATTTTCTTTGTAGCTTTCTATGACCATTATAAAATTATCTTTGGAAAAAACATACGGCTTTACTTCTATGGGCCTATGCCCTATCGCGCATTTCATGTTAATTACAGACCTTTCCGTTAATTATTATTTCTGCTAAATATTATTTCCACACATGAGGCCTGAGGGTTTGTGGGTTTACTTCAATAGACTGATTACAGTCTGCAGAAACTTGTTTCCCATCTTTCATAATTCCATAATTCCAATAACAATAATTAATCAGTGGATAGATGGCATTTCAAAAAATGTTTATTCTCACGACATTTCACTTTGAAACAGTCCAGATGGTTAGCAACAGCACATTCTCAAGTAAGAGTTTCCCATAAGAGAAGATCCGCACGAGATGTTCCAGTCAAAACTGAGAGCATTAATAAAGGACCAATGGAAACATTTTTAAAAGCATTTTCAAAGGATGTGAGTGGTTTTATGTTGTTTAGGTCCATTGCATTAATGACAGCATGCATACATACAGAAAACAATCATGTTTCTTTAGCACCCTGCACTTCATGGTATCAATAATGTATCAGATTTTGGCAATCTTGGTTTGCAACAAGATTTATGTGATGCTATAAAAACCCTGAACGTTGAGCATCCAACACCAATCCAGGTAATATACCTTTAGTACATTTGAAACAATCCGGTTCATCTCAATGCAGTTTAATCTCATATATTACACACAAAAATCAGGTCCAAAGCATTCCAGCAATCCTGCATGGTCACAACATTCTCTGTACATCTCATACAGGTAGGATTCACTTGTTTTCTACTTTGCAGAGACGTTTTAGAAATCCTGAATACAAATTCAAGTGCTTTACTTTTACAAGGATCTGGAAAAACGCTTGCCTATCTTTTGCCAATCATCCATCTATTGAAAAACGAGGAAGATATAGAAGGTGTTGTGTCAAGGCCAAGCAGACCACGCACTTGTGTTGTGGTACCATTCCGAGAACTTTCTATGCAGATTTTGGTATGATTCAAATATAGTTCAAGTGTTTGTCTGGTGGCTACAAACACGAATGTGTCAATTGATCTGTCTAACTGTACTAACACTTACTGCACTTTTTCCATTTGTTTCAGAGAGATGTTAAGTATCTCAGCCATTTCACGAAGTTGCGATCCCTTGGTTTGATCAGTGGAAGAAAAAAGGTGAAATATTTTACACCACTGAAAAAATGCAACTTTGGAGCAGCATTAAAACTTGTCTGTACAAAAGCTCTTTTTGTTTAAGAAATGGATACATGAAGGATTATCAGAGGCAGTTGATATTGTGGTGGCCACACCACATGTACTTCTTCAATATTTACAAAAAGGTACACCAACCAGTGTTTATACATTTAATAATAATAAACATGATCCAGGTGGCCAGAGACAAAAACACTAGCAACACTCAACCTTAGTTAAGTTACCTTGAATAATTTCTATTTAGGTGACATTCTTTTGTCTGATTTATCCCATCTGGTGTTTGATGAAGCAGACACAATGTTTGATCCAAGTTTTGCATCCATGGCGTTGGAAATTTTAAAATATGCAGGAGTATGTTGCTAACTACAATGACAACTCTTCTTTGAAAAATGCTTTTAAAAAATGCACTGTTGTAGTTCTGATTCCATAATGAGTTTCAAATCTTTTGGATCAATGAAGTTTGACTATAACTTACTTTATCTCAATTGAAATTTTCAGGTGAACTCCTGGAAGGAAAGTGAACAGCTTCTACAGACAGTGTTTGTTACGACAACAGTACCGCGAGAGATACTTAGAACACTGAGTCAAATCATTCCAGTATGTGTGAGATGAAATACAAACAAAATGAAACAAGTCTGCAGATCATTCGCATAAATCCTGAATAGCA
>NW_021163536.1:0-40935 GCF_004324835.1 Dendronephthya gigantea | reverse complement strand
CCACTAACCAACCTCCAGTTGGCTGGTTGGAGACTGTCAGCCGATGTTTCGAACAGCTGACATTTCAGAGGAAACTAGAGAACTGTTGTTGGCAGCATGGAGAAGAAATACCACCAGTGCTTATGCCTCAGCCTGGAATAAGTGGGTTAGCTGGTGTGCTCAACGGAAAATCAATCCCATTTCAGTATCTATAAGTATGATCTTAGAGTTTTTCAAAGATCAGTTTAAAGAGGGGAAAGCTTATAGGACTATCAATGTCTATAGATCAGCTTTGTCGGCAGTTTTACCGGAAATTGACTCCAGCAAGGTTGGGGCTCATCCTTTAGTATCTCAATTGTTAAAAGGCATCTTTCATTTAAGACCTCCTCAACCAAAGTATTCCCATACTTGGAAAGTTTCTCAAGTTCTAGGCTACATTAAATCCTTGGGGAGTAATGAAAAATTGAGTCTTAAGTTCTTGTCCTTTAAGTTGGTAACTTTACTCGCTCTTACAGCCCCAGATCGATCTTCAGACTTGGTTAAGAAGGACTTACGGTTTCGTACATTTCATCCCGAAGGGGTATCTTTTACGTTACCTGGCTTATCAAAGACATCAAAACCAGGCGATTCGTTAAAATCGAGCTTTCATGCAAAATTTGATGGGGATAAGGTCTTATGCCCAGTTGATTGCTTAAAATGTTATGAAAATTGTACTAGAGGCTTTAGATCTAACGATATTGATCAACCTAACAAGTTGTTTTTGTCATACATTCTTCCTCATAAACCGGTCACTTCACCGACCTTAGCTAGATGGATTAAAAATATGTTGGAGTTAGCGGGCATAAATACTGATATTTTTTCTGCCCATTCAATTCGGGGAGCTTCTACTTCTGAAGCATTGAGTCAGGGAGTCTCCGTTTCTGAAATCCTAGAGATGGCAGATTGGTCCCAAGAAAGCACTTTCTCAAAGTTCTATTATAGGGCACACTTTAACGCTTCTCCTGGTAATGCAATTTTATCAGCGTATAGGCCCTAATAAAAAATTTAGCTTTGAACATGCATTGTTAAATTGAAGTCGAATATCTCGAAATATAATTTTAGATTATGCAAGTCTGTGTAGCAGATGCAGTATAATATTAATTATATGAGAGATATGAGACGAGATTTAACAATGCATTCCCGCCTCTTCTCCCTGCCCATGCATTGTTAGTATGTTTAGTTTTCTTTTGTGCAGGTTCCATTGCAGATCGTTCCAAAAAGACGTGAAGTTATCACAGGTCAGCGGCAATGAGGACAAGGAAGGCCAGATCGTTATGTAATAGTTATTTTGTTATCTTTCAAGTTAATTTCACTGTATTTTAGTTAAAAGGAGTGGGAAAATAAAGACAATGCATTGTTAAATCTCGTCTCATATCTCTCATATAATTAATATTATACTGCATCTGCTACACAGACTTGCATAATCTAAAATTATTAGAGAGCTTTAGATTTGACTACGGCTCCCGCTACGGCTACGAGATTCGTCACATTTACGTGATATTCGTGATACTTCGTACTGACGCCAGAGGCACGTAGCCCTCGCTCATCTGACTACGGCATTTTGACAAAACTTCGTAGTCCTGACTACGTGATTTAAAAAGCAATAAAAGTTGACATTTTTTCGTTTTTTTCCAGAAAAAAAATTTAGAGAAATGTTTTCCATGACTGTGGCCTTTGAATACGTGTATTTTTGGAAATGGTGAGGGTAAATTTCCGAAATAAACGGGATAAACATGCGTTTATTATTGTGTTTGCAGAGGTTTATCATGCCAGCACGAGGTGGCGTATGCATACAACGTTTGTTTCGCGCCATAGTGACGAATTTCGTAGCCGTAGCGGGAGCCGTAGTCAAATCTAAAGCTCTCTATTAGCGAGCTTTAGCAGTGACTACGAGTACGACTACGAGTACGAGATTCGTCATTATCGCGCGTTGTTTGCTTACGCCATCAGTCAAAACTCGTAGTCGTTGGGCTTTCGAGTACGAAGTTTATCAAAAAACTCGTACTCAAAAGCCCGGCGACTACGAGTTTTGACTGATGGCGTAACAACTCGATTATAATCCTTGAAATGGTAGGAGTCTATTTTGTTTATTTCCAGGTTTATTTCGTGTTTGCTGTACGAATACATTTTAAGACCTTGGTACAGTATGTCGTTTTGCTTGGTTTTGCGAAGACGTGACCGACTATTTAGGCTTTACATCATCGTTTTAACTTCCAAAAGAGTCCTTAAAAGTGTAATTCGGAGTTTTAATATAACAAATATCACTTTAAAGGTTTATAGAGTCGACTGCAATCACTGCATGAATTTAATAATCGAAAAACAACATTCGACGTTCACTGCTTGGTTATTTATATTATTTGTGCTGTTTTGATGTTTTGAGGGTTTAGCTATAATGAAGTATTAACTCTCACTTAAACTGTGAAAGTCTGTAACTTAATGCAACGGAAAGCAGCAGGAAAACGGGTGATTTCACTTCACCTTTACGACTGTGTTTGTTTCTGAAATATTTAAAACATCAGCTATCGGCTTTACATTTAGGACATTTCATAATATTGAAGGTTAGGTCTGGCTAGCTCAGGAAATATTTTGCTTCGTTTGAAATGGCGAGGGGTTGCTCCATGCATGTATTTCTAGTTATATGGTCAATAAACAAGTCTGAAAAGGTTTGGGAAATTTCGTTCAGGTAATCCTCGAAAGGCAGTGCCCCTGAGTGCTTTAGTTAACTAGTCAGGAAAGTTTATAACAAAGACAATCCGGATAAAAGTCGTAGAAGTAGGCTTTGGTGTGATTAGATATAAGTTACCTGTGAACCATATGTAGCAGCATAGAATTTTCAATTTTTTCTACAATAGTCTTCTATTTGGTCACATTTTATCTAACCACCACAGTTACACCCACAAGTACATTGTATTGTATTACGGCAGAAACACAAAAATATATTATATATAGTTACCTTTAAACCCATGACATCCACATATTCAATGAAATCAATTCCATTATTACTGAATGAGACCTTGAATTTCTTTATATGGTAAGAGGCTTGTTCTCCCTGCATCTTTATGGCTGTGATTTTTGCATGTTTTATGAAATCTACCTGATACCAAACATCAAAATTGCTCATCGATCCACCATTCCAACCAGTTGCATGGCCTAGTCTACCGTATGGCGCAGGCTGGCTGTCGTGTTCCTGTGCAGCAGTCAACTGCCTATCTAATATTCTACCATTTTCCATTCCGAGTGGTTCGGGATTCCCACATCCTGAGTAAAAAATAAGCGAGGAGAAAATCATTTATTATTGTATGTACAAATAACGAAGAGCAGAACAATACATAAACCTATTCCGTTGCAAAAAAAATATAAAGGGCATCTCAGAAGTGGCGTAGTGAGATAATTTTGTCTTGCTATGCCACAGGCAGGCCGGCGCACACGAGAGCTATGTGCTGAGTAAAATGTCATTCGTGGTCATTGGCATGCTCCTTGCTCCATCAATTTTAATTTTCTAATAACCAAAGGTGCGTTTGATAGGTTTTTCTCCAGCGCGCTCCCGCTATTGTGCATGGCATCTTTGCTTTCGTGTGTTTGTTGGGTAGAGCTTTCAAACATGTTTTCACCGATTCAACTATTAATTTAAATGGATTAAATTGGCGTTAACAGGACAAACCACATGCACACTCAAATGTCAAAACATCATATAAGTATAAATGTAAATGTTGTTTATGTCGAAATCTGCGAACTAGAATTGTATTATTCCCTTCATTAGGTATGTACTCTTATTGTATTAGTTTTAGTTTCGGGGTTATAACAATCGTCCTTTACACTGGGTCTACACCTGTTCTTTTATTTCAGAAACCCTCATTGTTTTAAATAAAATATGAAACGACGAGTATTTCCGATTGTCTGAACGGTCAACCTGTCTTCTAAAATTGACAGAAAATATCATTTTGGAGCATGCATGCGCTGTGATGAAAAGACGAGAGCGGTTTGCTTTAAGACACATGCATAGGGTTATCTGCATCACTTGTCTGCAAGACTTAGCCAAAGGAGTCGAGTAAGAAAAAAATGGCGTCCGTCTGCACGAAAGCGAGGCACGCGCCGTTCTCTTTGTTTTTGCGTTAGAATTGTATTACGCGTGCGATTGTTTGGATGAATGAAACATATAACATTATTTCCTTGGTTGGAAATACATGACTAGGGTGCTGTGTGCACGTATTTCCTATAGTCAATGGACACAAAGCGACAAATTTCCGAAAAGAGCATGCTAAATTGCCAAGTTCGGCTCCCAAATAATCTTATTCTAAAGTAGCTACCATACTGCATATTGGCGTACCGCATATAGACTTTACCGTACTGCATATTGCATGGCAGATGGATGTTGCAAGGCATCAAAATTTCCTACCTTCATATCGGCCAAAGAATTCCACTCTCATCGCGCATAAACCGTTCCACCCCGTCGGTTGAATCCGGATAAAGCGCCCGATGATATGTGGGAAAATACTTTGCTCGCCTGTCGCAAAAAACACCTAAATTGCACAAAGTGATAAACTGATTAACGGGGTTTTCCAGTTACCTGCTTTTTATGAAGCTCATAGAGTATCTATCTATACCATTTACTTTTTACCAAAAGTATATTTGTTATGAAAAGTATTTGTAAAACATAGCACTCGATGCCAATTAGCGCATTCTTTCATGTGCTAAACTGCCAAAGGTTGATGTAATTATGCTCTGTATATTATATTATATATGTGTGCAAATATGGAAAACATGTTAATTTCAAAAAAATAATTATTTTAAAGTAATTATTAAAGCATTTTCTTTTATTTTTAGTAAAGCAGGTGTTTTCACGCCAAAAATTGGAATAAATAATGTTATATGGTTTATAACGATGAAAACGTGCTTTTATCCTCTAAAAAATTACAAATAATTTGAATCCTATTTTTTTTTAAACGATAGAGATATAAATATAATCAGAGTGGGATAACGAATATATTTTTCATCCTCTCGAAAATAAGATTTTATACGGTGTACATCTACACGACCACTTTAAACTGTCACCTTCTCTGTTTGCTGGTCTTCCTTCTTGTTGACTGAAAATACTTTGCCGTCATCACTCGACGCAATTGTGTATTTCGTGACACCATACGCAGTGCCGGATAAACCCTGCACGAGCAGTGCGCTCACAGTCACATTCGTGATGAAGTCTACTTGAAACCAAGGGTTTTTATCACCGTCCGCTGCTATCCAACCACCATGTCGCACGTTTGGTATAGTTGTCAGATTCAAACGACCGTTACCGGCACCCGATGTGTAGAACCTCGAGGATGAAGCATTTATTTGCGAGTCCAAAATGAGATTATTCTTCATGCCAAGGGGAAGTGAATAAAACCAGTCATCTGGAAAACAGATGAACAACAAAATCGCAATTGAAAATACAATGACAATGTATTTTAGATTGTACTCCATGCATTTGCCTATAAACTATTATACTGTTTATTAGTCGGCGTTCTTTAGGGTCATTCTGGCACAGAATTTTAGTTCAGTATTGATCTGGAACAATTCTTAACAACTGTTTGTTTTACTATAATATATTTCCCTCGAACAACTATTCTATACATCTTATGAGTAACCGTTTCGCCTACCATCATAATGACATCCCTGAACTTCAATTCTTAAAGCGGCAAAGTTATATTGGGTATTTGCTGGATTTGTTGGATAGAAATTTGTCGAAAGCGCTGCTAGAATTTTTAGGAATCTTGTGAATATAGCATGTGAGAACGATCTTTCGGTGACAGTACTAGCATCAACTGGGCCATTGAATGTCTAAATAATTGAGAAGGAAACACTGTTCAGGAATAAAGGATAATATACCTACAACAATTGTTCGAAAAGCCGAAAGGGTAAATTATAACAAATGGTCAAATGTTTTGCTTAGGAGTAATAAAGAAGAAATTAAAACACTTTTTTGAAAATTTTTTAGATTTAAAAGAGATTTAAAACAAATCATCGAAATATGCGATAGAAATATTTACAGGGGAAGCATATAGAGCTGACAAAAAGCAGCCTTTTGTTTTTAACTTAACATGTCAAATTGACGAAAATTAATCAATAGACGATAAATTTTTTATGCAATGTTCATAAAATAGTATTTATAGTAACTGTATTATAAAACAAAAATTGTTGTTATATAGGTGCTGTGTATTTTAAATGTGATTGGTTCATTCGTAGTCACATGATTTTAAATAAATGCAATGTTTCCCGCCATGCAGGGAAACATGCAAGTGAAACATTGTTGCCCGACATATTGTCATAACAAAGCAAAGTGCATGTTTTTTTTTGAAATGAGATTTTTGTGTAACATGTATGTTTCCTATATAACATAACACTTAATGTACACTACCTCGGGTATTATATATCGATATTATACCACGAGTTTAAGTCGTTTATGAGCTGACAACCGACGAGGTGCGTAATATAGCTGTTATATATACGATTTCTACGAATAACTCTAAATTAGGTTAAGTTGCAATATAAACAAAAATTTAGTACTCTTAAACAACTCAAATCAACCTTTTTTGTCTCATGTTTCATTAAACTGAGAAAGCCAAAGAATAATTAAATTTTGTTCACCTTTATACTGCCAGCTTCTCTGTAGTCTTTAAAGCGTAATCCATCGTTACTGTATTGAACTGTAAACGTGGAACTCCATACGGCAAATTCAGAGTTGCCTTGTACCTTAATTCCCGTTATGGTAGTTCGTTTTCCGTAATCTATCAACAACGATGCTGGCTTAGAGTGTTCTGAAATCCATCCAAGTTTATCATTCAGTCTTGCATGATGAGCATAAATACTACTTGCATAAGTGCTTGTAGCTGTAATTTGGCTGTCCAGGAATGACAAAGGTCCGGCGGAAGCACAAGCTAAGATACAAAATCATAATAATATTAACACCAATGAGCCGTTAATCGCAAGGTTCTCATCCAAAAGGATTCTATTGTAAAATTACAATTATAAACGTTCAATTGTCACGAAAAAATTTTACAGAAGTTTGTAATCAATTCCAGGCTCGATCGCCCGTAGCTCGATGCATTATAATTACTATGATTAAAATGAGACATTAAAAACCCATACATGGTAGCATAAGATGCATTTGCAACCCGGCCCATACAGGCCAGGGTTTACCAGAAGTAGGTGTGAACACATTTGCGAACACTACATTGTAATTTGCATAAGTAGATATCATAAGTAGATATACAACCTTTGCTATAAGTGCAAAAGCCTATAAAAGTCGTGCAATACAGGGTGTATAAAAAACCCCTGCAAATACCATAATTTGTATGCACGAGATTATACATTAGAATTTCAATGACTGTGCAACTAATTACGCTTCTGGGATTTGAAAATACGTTTCCCAGGGTTATCAGAACAAGCACACAAAGTTAATTAAACTTATGAGTTCGATTACGAATGGTTCAGCTAATTTTAATTCACTTTGTGTGCTTGTTTTGATAACCCTGGGAAACGTATTTTCACAGTAATTAAAATTCTAAAGTGCATACAAATTATGGTATTTGCAGTTTTTTTTATACACCCTGTAGTGCAGCGGCCCTCAATTCAATTCTGTCTCAAAGCCAACTACGATTGGGACAGAAAAAAATTCCGCATATAGCATTAGAAAAGGGACTGCCATCGTGCCGCAGCTAAGAGGAGGTAGGAGGGTAAATAAGCTGTAGCGTCCCGTGTCAATTTTTTAAAATAAGCTGTATATATAGCGTCCCGTGTCAAACGAAAAGTGGCTGAACCGCCCGGATTTAAATGATTGCAAAATAGCATACGAAGTATATAGAGTAAACCAGGGTGTATAAAATGAGTTATGCAACTTTTAAAAGTTATGCAACTTTAACACGCTATATATACTGTACGCAAACTGCTTTGTCTTTAAACGAGATTTTTACCGGCACATTCGGAAAGATCAGTCATTTAGCTATCGAATATTGCATGCTTTCATAACCAAATGGATAAACAAGAGCAAATACAAGACTGATACAAAATGTTAGTAAGAGTCGCATATTTTCATTTTCATAAGTTTGGACGAATAAAAATAAATTCCCTTTCGGACTTAATAATGATGAATTTTGCTTCTGAACGTTGTAAAACGTTGTAAAACGTTGTAAAAAGTGCAAGCACTTGGTATGCATTACTTTAATTATGCTCATATATGTATCTTTTTATAACGGTGGTGTTTTATTTCCTTCTTGTTGCCTAGATCCAAAGTTCATTATGCAAGTGGTCCGTTGGGCCTCTCTGTGCGGCCTGCTGAATAAATTATAGGGCAAAGGGGGCGCCGAGTGCTGGGAGGAGTGAGAAAACGTTCGGGTACCGCGAGTATAACGTGATTCATGCTCTAAAAGTTGCACTTACTTGTATAGCATCCATAATATTCAACTCTGAGGGCAGGTCTTTTCGACCAGGTTTTTGGATTGATGCGCAGAAAACGGACTTTGGTCTCTTCCGGCAGGGTTGTTTCGACAATGGTAGTAGCATCAGTATTTGCTCGAAACACCTGTTTGAATATACAGAAAAAGAATGAAAATCTATTTATTGTCTTTAAGGTCTGTTATAAACATGAAAGATGGTGAATGAAAGTCAATCAGTACCATAAAGGATTCGCATAGTTATGCCACAAAACAAGGATATTGCACGATCGAGAGGTCGTAGCGAAATGTAGCATTGCGAGCGGGCGAACTCGTCTGCAATTTCCACTCCCCAGGTGCATACATGCGCGCGAAATACATAAAATTTCAATATGGCAGCTTCGAACCGTTTTCGCCCGGTTAGAAATCGACTATTAAATTTCTTTTTCTGGAGTAAGAGTAGGTAACGCAATCGGAAAAATTCTAAGAAATGCGGCAGAAATATTCACGATGAATTCGTAAAAGTACACTAGGCAATTTTGAGTGCATGGTGCGGACCTGGTGAATTTCTGGACTATAAGTATAGCAAAATAAATTATTTTCCACGAAAAGAAATTAAAAAGTCTAGTGAGTGCGCCAAGTTCTAAGAGTTTACACTAATACATATGATACGCGTAATGTAGTTTAAAAGTTTCTTAGCCGTTCAATTGCATGTGAGTGGGCGTGCTGTCGTGTCGTGCTGGGCTTTCCAACGTCAGATGTACTTAAATTATTAAAGTATATACGTATAGACTTATAAATTCCGGTATAGTCATTTGCTGGTACAAAAAATTCCCCTAAGTTTTACTATAACTTGTTAAATCGTTTGATTGTTTCTCGCTTCTTCCTTCAGGCACAATTTTAAACAAGTATTTTAAGGGTAATTAAAACTGGTGTTGGACAAGTATGCACACGAATTGATCAACTTTCTCTAATCATTTGTTGCAACATTTCAACATGATTTCATTCCAACCACAGTTCGTATTAGCACAATACATATTCATGCAGGGGGGTAAATATAGGGTGTGTGTGTGGCGATGGGGGGGGTTCAAAACATAGTTATGAAAGAACGCCACTTCTACATACACTAACTAAGGATTATAAAATAAGCGAGTTGTATACATATAGCACAGTAAAATGGCATATTTGGCATCGTTTGAGGTTCAGGATTAAAGACAGGTTTAGCTTTGTTGCGGTCTGAATTTTGTTCAAGCAACCAATCGGTCTCATTTGAGACCTACACCCCGCAGCAAAAATGGTACGTAAGAGATATTTTTTATACTGTTCATTAAGTTTTTACCGTGAAATTTTCTCCATGCGTGAAGTTCCTAAATATTCCGCTTGAATTAGCATACGAAATCGTAAACGACTTCACCCATTGTTCGGAAGTTGGTGAACCTTGCGTCTTTAACGACACCAGTTGCAAATTTGTTGAAAAATCAACCTGAAGCCATGGCTCGGTATCATTAGCGGCCGGCAACCAAGTGCGAGGGCCATTCAGTACTGCGTGAGAGGCCTTGTTACCTTCCGATGAAGAAGATGAAGTCAGTTGTGACCATAAAATCAACCCACTCTGCATTCCAACTGCCTCCACATTATTGGGATCGCACGCTAGAAAAAACATTGCATATCGATTACCGGATGCCACATTATACATGCATCATCGTCAGTTTTTTGTGTATGTTAGTCCTACTAAAAACGTAACAATTTTCTTTATTAAATTTTTTTTATTTATATATATATATATATATATATATATATATATATATATATATATATATATGCGAATATTCATATATGCGAAATGTCAATATGTTTACTGGGGGGTTTCCGGTTTATGTAACTTTTAGCTTGCCTTTTCTTTGCGTTTACAACAAAGCGAAAGCAAAGTACAGTGCATGCTTAATAGCTTGCATGATTAACGGGTAACTGCGTATGGGATGGCCAATTGTGACAAAGCATGGGTATCCGTATATTCGTTGGCAAATGAAGTCACTTGCAATGAACGGTTCAAACATAGAAAGTGTGCAATATTGAAGGATTATATCATTATCATAGAGGTTATGAGCCCCGAATCTGCTTCATTACTAAAATGCGTAAATTTCTATTAAAATAGTTCTGTTTTATACACTCAAATGTTTAAATTGATGCTTCTTTAACAGTATAGTATTTAGCGCGGATCGATTGAAATAATGAAGAAACAATAAGAAAAATATATGGAAACATCAATACGATAGACTCCATGTAACCACATTTACTTACATTTATTAACATGTGAATTACATATGATCACATGTGAAACACATGTGGGATTTGCATGTGTTTTTTTTCGCAGGGGGATCAATTGCATGCAAGAGATAAAACATCATTTGCTTTAGCAATAGAATAAATTACTAGAGAAATTAAGCTGTGGTATGCTGTGGTACAAATTACACAATTCATTGTCTTATATTTCTTCTCAAAAGTCTCACCTGTTGATCCACTCTTGACAGCAAACGAGAAGAAGATAGTCTAGAAAGTGAGACAGAACACTTAAGAATATACAATGAGCTATGATGATTATTAAGCAAATAATCATTTAAAATAATATCTACACAAATAAACTTTTAGACTGACGCGTCCATGCACTTCACTTTATTTTTTTGTGACTTATCCACGGAGTCATTTTCATCATTTTGATGGCTCAGGAAAGTGAAGCAATAAATGAGCAATTTCTGTAAAAGTAATTGCTTACATTTATATGAATGCTCTCGGGAGCTTTAGAGAGGGGCTCCTATTTTTCCTTCGTTTTGCTTGACACAGCAACCCCAAGACTAATTTAATCTAAGGCTAGTGCAAAGTAATACAATTATGATGCCTGCGGAGGCTTTGGTCTGTGCTACAAAATATGAAATATTTGGTTTCACTTTGGTTGTAGTAACATTCTTGGCAACCATTTCCGTGACTCCTGTGCAGCAAAAATATTTTTTAAATCATTTTGATCAACGTGCAGTCCATTTTATCAAGAACCTGAATGCTAGGTTAAGCTGTTTTTAGAACGAGCAGCGTCAAAATGCGCCATTAGCCCAACTGGCGTGAACATGTCTTACCATAAAACCAGAACAAGGGGAAATTACCGAACACGAGCAATTTTAGAGCGATTGGAAGAAACACTATTCGGTTGATAACGTTATATCAACTAATATTACAACCGACCCCTGAAAGTCCATAAAAGCCTTTAATTGACCTCCCGCTACGACGTTGTATGCATACGCCACTTCGTGCTGGCCTGGTTTATTTATAGTATTAAGTATTTCAAAAATATTTCAAGTTCTTACAGTTTTCACGTTGATGAAACGGTATAATTCTGCTTTTCATAGTCGGCAGTAATCGCCCCAGAATCATGTAGATTCTCTGCTTGCCGGTGATTTTAAGAAATTATATTATTATACACTCTATAATCTAGAATGCCATTTTTTAAATCTCCAGCTGTTTCATATTATCCGAGCGAAGGATGCCTGTGCTATAGTGAAAATAATATGCATTTTACTACGTGCATGATATAACGCGCATTTGCTGCTGAAATTTACAATTTTAGCAATATGTTGAATATTTTTCTATTTGGGCCAAGCGTTTTGCGAGGTACTAATTCCGCCCCGGTGTTTTAGCTATACCCGGGAAAGAAAATGCAAAATTTGGGTTGCCCGCCATTATGTCATGGATGTTTGGCGTTTTAGTAAGTTATGCGCGTGCGCAAGCTGTCGGCGAGATAAAACTGGTAACTATGGCAAGCTTGTGATTCGCTAAAACTATAAAATTTTGGTTTGCGTCAGCATCACTGATATTTTAAAAAATTTTTGATTCTTCCTCCCAGATCATACTGAAAATCAATATACAGAAGATTGAAAAACATTTAGTTCTCTTGCGATTTGATGTTGTTTTTCCCGTGTTTGCGCGGAAACCAAAGTAGAAACGCTTTAAAAACGTGACCGTAATGTACGATGTACGTAATGCAATTTACGAGGCTGAAGCATATTGGCTATAGCTGCCAAATAAAGGAGAAGGGCAGGCGGTTGACTAGATTACTTTGTTTATACCTTTCCTTGGAAACAAATTAATAATTGATTATCTGTCCTTTAATTCCCACACCTAAAATTGGGCAGTGTGAATGTTTTCACAACAAACAATAGTGACAATGCACGCAACTAAAAGGTGCGCAAAATATTGATCTTGACGGGCTGTTTCTTGTAGCGGATAGAATTTTACCTAGCAAACTACAGAGACTTTGTCAACTCGTCAAATGAATTTGAAAGAATGTTTTCTATCAATATTCCACCCACAGCCGTCGTTGGTGGAACGTGGAGGCCTAATTAATTCTCCATAGCTCCGGTTACACTACTAACTCTCAATTTATTGGCACGGCAAGGCTAAAATGGGAACCCGTGCTCATTTCATCCGTGCCCGGACTTTGTTTTGGCAGCCTGAACACTAAAAAAATTGGACACGGTACCCATTTTAGCCATGCCGTGCCAACAAATCGAGTGTTGTGTAAATGGGACTCATGCCTCAAAATAGTATTTGTTCCTAGTATTAATATTTAGTGCATCCTAGCAGAAAATTTTTTTTGGTAATATTTATTAATCAATTATTGCGATCCTGGGTTAATGCCTACGTTTACAGCTGCAGAGCTTTTTTCCAAACGCAGTTACAATAGTATAAAAAAATTGTTTAATGGAGTTAGAGATCTTTGTAGCTCGGCAGCATGCGCAACTACGAGTTCATTTCCAGCACTAAATTACACATTTAGTTTACTAGTTTTGAGGTGAGCTTACTTTCTCAGGCAAACAAACACTTTACAGAAGGAACAAAAGAACTTACCGAGATGGTCAGCAAAACGGACATTTTCTTTCCACTGCAGTTCGCAATGATCCGCAGAGAATATCGAAGAAAACGTCGACTGAAATGACGATTTTGACGACTTGTCAAAAACCATGCAGTTAGCAACGAGAGTCAACAAAGGCCACGATTGGTCCCTCAGTTATATAGCAATGTATTCACCTGGCTATTTATGTTAATTAAGGCTAAAAACGCGGAAACATATTGCTAAGTGGAAAAGCGCTGGTTAATAATTCATCATCATAAGGTGCAATAGTTTTCAGAATTGTCCAATGAAGAACGAAACTTTGCTGAGTGTTAAGGATTATATTAGATTTGTGCGCGTTGAACTAACAGATCGAGAGACCGAAAGCTTTGCGACAGCGAATAATTGCTGCAAATTCACAACCAAATCTCTGTACTGTTTTTCAACGCCTTGAAAAAGTGCAAATTGCATAGGTTATCTATAATTATGTCTTTATTTATGAATTCATCGTTTGAATTTGAGGAATATCGAAGACTATAATTTTTATGCGTATTGTCTTGTACCTCTGCGTGTAGTCTTGTCAAGAATTAGTGACAAGATGTCGCTTGTATAATTTTTATTAGACAACTGATTTCCATTTTTTTCTTATCATAACGACCTTGCATGTGCATGCATACATAACTTTGTATCAATTAAGCGGAAGTTGGCATAATAGTAAGTGCGTAGCGCATACATGTTGCCCTAATAACAAAATCTCGCTTAGTTTTTAAGATATAATTGATGAAATACACAGAATGGATTTCTATTTCAACTCTTCTGAGCGCGAGATCGGCTGAGAGTGAGACACTGACCTTTATATACTGAATTTATATAATACTATATTAGTATACAGGTCATGCAGTGAGTGGGATATTGGCCCGATTTATACTAGAGACGGGTCATCCGTGACTGATCCGTCTTGGCGAACTTGAGTTAGCGAAAAATAGTTCTTCTTCTAGTTCGTCTCTGTGTAAACACAAGCGATCAGACGGATCATTCGTCAAAGATAGTTAATTTTTAACAAGAGTCGTGTATTTTCGAGTCACGATTTAACTACTTATTTAACTACTCGTATTTCGTTAAGAGTTTTAACCGGCCATTGAGGAATATTTTAGATTACTATAGTCGATAGTCGATGAGGTGGCAGCGACAGCGAGGCGGGGATGTGTCGAAAAGTGAGATTTGGCAACTTTTAAAAAAAACTTAAAGAAGAACAATGGTCTAATAAATTGGTAAGTCTTTTCAGAACGTGACCATCGAAGGTAAATTCTTATATTTTTACCTTAATCCTCAATATTAATATCTTGATGTTTATATAAAAGTCGTGTGAAATATGAATATTATTATAGCCAAAAATAATTTCGATACAAAATTCATTTGGACACAACATCTTTCCTGCTCTGAAAGCAGTATGTACTAGTCTTTCCAGTCCCGAAATCTCACATAAGATATCTTCCGATTCTTCGATCAATATTTAATCGTTCTAACATTTCGTCATCTTGAATGCATTTTTTGCCAGGCGCGTTTCTTCTGTCCTTGTCGTTCCCCGCGTGTGCTTCCGCGAGACAAAAATCACGCAATTATATTAAAACAATAACATGCGCTGGGGACGAGGCTGGAACTTTGCCAAAATTACAAGAGCCGACTACGTGACTGTTAATTTCTAGCGGATAAAGTCGTGAAGTATTCTATGGGTTCATCGAGATCTTTTCAATGCAAGCGTCATATTTTCTTGTCAACTACACAGTCCTTTATCCAATATCAGTACTAAGAAAAGAGATTACCCTCGAGATTACATTTAAACTCGACAACATGGCGGCAACAACTTTTGATAGCTGTGTTGAAACTTATTCATCTAAAAACGCTGGAAAGTGGAAATCCCGTCTATACAATCACATTAAATATTGCATACACCTCTCACATAATGATGAACGTTTAAAATGGTCTGGTGACCTCGATTTATTGAAAAATTTCGTCGACGATGTTATCGCAGAATCGGGCAAGTGGTCATCGCCTGGCGGCAGTGCAAAGCGATTTACGAGTTCGCTCTCAGACCTTGTGCTAACTTGGTACAAGGGTAAGCAACAAACTATGGTATTCCACGGAGAATCTGGTAAGACTTTTGAGCAAATTGTACTTGGGATCTGCCAGGAATTGTCTCTGTCAAATCCTCATATAGAAACACCCACTGAGGAAGACGCTGGAAACTCAAACCCCGTTTGTAGTCATGTCGATAGTGCAGAGGAATTAGGGGATATTAAACTAGCCTTGGAAATTCTACAAGTAAGGATTGACTCTTTGCAAAGTTTGGCAAATACGCAACAAATATGTTTTAGCAGAAGCGACGAACTTTTGGAAATAGGCGAATTAAAAGAAGAGCTTCGAAGCGAAAATAATAAAGCAAAACAACTAAGTCAAGACCTCGGGTGCTTAAACGATCAATTGCTCCAATCTTTGCATAATTTAAATGGGTATGCCGACAAAGAAACCATCTCCCACACAACAATACCTATTATGCCCTTAATTACCACAACGCAAATAGTAACACAAAAACATATCGACGAAGTGTCATGTAATGCCATAAATGTACAACTAAACGATTACCGAGAAAAGCAAAAAAGCAACTATTTAAAGGCGCAAACCAATCTACCATCCCATCCGCAAAACCAAAAGAGAAGCTCTAATAACAGTGACGAGTCACCCCATAGCCAGATCAGTCGGGTGAATATTGGAGCGTCAAAGTCTGCTGATTCTTTCTCTGAGCAAATCTCTCAATATCGTGAAAGGCATAACAGTAGATTTTTAATCAATCAAACAACCCCATCAAGTCACCAACAGGAGAGACTTAATAATCGAAGGCAAACAAGCGTGATAGCTTATAAGAGGTCCTATAAAAAAAACGCTCACGTTCAAAAGCGTAATCCATCCAGTAGTCCTTCCAAAGAACCTATTGACCACCGTAAAAAGCATGGAAAGGGTCTTTCAAGCATATATAAGCCAACAACTACTTACCCACAGAAGAAAAAACCTCCACATCGTAGACAAAAAGGCATACCACCTGTAAACCAGACTACCCAAAATCAGAATTACCCACCTAACCAGAACCAACCCAGAGGTCCTAAAGCAATCGAAATAAATGTACCCAAGTTTCCACCTCATACAACCCGTTTCGTACAACAACAGCTACGAACTAAACAAAATCAAACCAACCAGCTGAAAAGATCAGTTAAAAGTAAGCCAACAACGCATGATCGGGATTTTTGTTGGAGACGGAAACGGGACTCAAGTTGGCAAGATTACCTGACATTTGTCCGTGCGACATTACGATAGTAAATAATGGTATTAATCATCATATCCCGGTTCGGGTAACCTCGCGAAAGTCCCACTGTTCTATACCACGTTACTCCCCTATGGTTAATAATAAAAGATTTAGAAATCCTTCTAATTTAATAAATATTAAACCAGCAACTCCAGCTACTACGAGGTCGCAACTACCGAAATTTTTGTCTGCTAATGTGCGATCCCTTCTCCCAAAGGTGGATGAACTTGATTTATTGTTACAACATAATGTCGCTGATTTTGTAGCTATTTCTGAAACATGGCTACATGACGGTATTGATAATAATCTCCTACAAATCCCAAAGTATAACTTTTTTCGACGTGATAGACTATGTGGTAGAGGAGGAGGAGTTTGTGCTTATGTATCAGAAACCATCCCTTCCAGGCGACGTGACGACCTCGAAAATCGTATGTATGAATGTATGTGGGTATGGATTAGACCCTTTCGTCTCCCAAGATCTATTACTGGGATAATAATTGGAATTGTTTACAGCCCTCCTGACAAGCCTATACAAGAGCAACGCGACCTTGTAGCGTACCTAGTTGAAACTTTGGATGTTGTTCGAAATATGCACCCATGCAGAATGTGGCATCGTTCTGTTAGGCGATTTTAACAACTTAGATATTTCTGAGTTACTTAGCTGCCACAATTTGTCTCAAGTGGTAACCACTCCCACAAGGGGTTCCGCTATTTTAGACTTAATAATAACAAATATTTACCCATTTTACAATATTCCAACAACAATTGCCCCCCTCGGCACGTCAGACCATGAAATAGTGAAATGGCTCCCCAGAATTAATGCACATGTTAACATATCAACGACTGCCAGTAAACGACATTATCGGTGCTTTCCACAGTCCGCGCGAGAAGCTTTTGGCCGGTGGGCGACTCGCCAAGACTGGCCTGTCGATGGTCAAAACCTTACCATAGAAGAGCTCGTCAGTACATTCACCTCAAATATTTTGGCAGCTATAGATAAATTTTTCCCTATGAAAACTGTCAAACTACATCCTCTTGATAAGCCTTGGATGACAACATCCTTAAAGAATCTGATTATACTACGGCAACGGGCATTTCACAGTGGAAGTATAAATCTTTGGCACCACTATAGAGACAAAGTAAGATTAGAGATAATAGAAAGAAAACGGAAGTTTTATGCAGATAAAGTTCAACATCTGAAGAAGAGCGATACTAGATCTTGGTGGAAGCTTGTCAAGCGAATATCTGGTCAATCTAATAATATAGCGCCAATTCATTTCGAAAAAAATGGAGTAACTTTGACGGACGATCAATTAGTAAACTCCTTAAATGAATTTTATATCGCGGTGAATGCAGATATTCCTCCCCTTGATATTCACGAGTTACCAGCATTTCTGCCAGCGGCTGAGCAAGTACCGGTGATACATTCTTATCAAGTCTGTATGAAATTACAAAATCTCAACCCTTATAAAGCAATGGGTCCAGACAATATTCCACCGCGTCTTTTGAAAGAATTCGCTCATGAACTGGCTGAACCAATTACTGATCTTTTTAACCTTTCTTTATCTTCTGGAATCGTTCCTGATACTTGGAAATCTGCGAATATTATTCCAATCCCTAAAGAAAAACCACCGAAAGAGGAAAGCGACTTACGACCAATCTCTTTAACGCCCTGCATCTCTAAAATAATGGAGGAATTTGTAGCAGAAATGATTCTTGAAGATATCGCACACAAGATAGATCATAAACAGTTCGGCGTTACAAAGGGCACATCTACAACTCTATGCCTTTTAGACATGTTTCATAATTGGCTGTTAAATCTGGACACGCCCGGTCAGTATTTGCGAATTTGTTTCTTAGACTTTAGCAAGGCCTTTGACCGCATTAACCTTAACATCTTGATCACCAAGTTGTTTCTTTTGGGAGTACGAAGGTCACTTTTGCCCTGGATATGCAGTTTCTTGTCAAATCGTAAACAACGGGTTAAGTTGGGTAAATCTTTGTCGGAATGGCTCACGGCGAACGCTGGTGTCCCACAGGGCACAAAATTGGGCCCTATATTGTTTCTTGTTATGATCAATGATCTCGCCCTACCAACCTGCGATTATTGGAAATATGTAGATGATCTCACTGCTTCCGAAGTCATACCCAAACATGGCATCTCAACAATCCAGTCAGATCTTGATTATATATCCTCTTGGGCCTCCGCAAATTATATGAAGTTAAACGTGAAAAAATGTAAAGAACTAAGGACTTGTTTCTTCCGTGATACGCCTATGTTAGAACCGCTAACTATTGACGGAACAGCAATAGATGTTGTTGACTGCCACAAGGTTCTTGGTACCGTATTAAATAGTTCGCTAAAATGGGCTGATCATGTTAAAATGATTACAAAGAAAGCAGCTAAGCGGCTTCACATTATACGCACCTTAAAGAAAAGTGGTATGACCGCAGATGATTTATTAACAATTTATACTGCACTTATTCGTTCGGTCTTGGAGTACTGTTGCCCAGTTTGGCACACAAACCTACCATCGTATCTTAGCGACCAAATTGAACGGTTACAGAGGAGAGTTCTAAGAATAATTTACCCAAGTTTATCGTACAGAGAAGCACTGTCTGCTGCAGATTGCGTGCGGCTGGATGAAAATAGACAACGTCTGTGCTTTAATCTCTTCCAAAAGATAAAGTTAAATAGTGATAACAAACTCAATGCACTTATACCTAATTCAAGGCTCAGTGAACATGGTCGATCACTCCGCAACTCGGATAGCTTGTCTATTTTTAAATGTAGTACGGACCGATTTAAACGCAGTTTCTTTCCAGCGTTAACCCAATATTCAAATAATATATCCAGTTAATTATAATATTTTTTAACGTATGTAGGACATATAGTATATATCCAAATCGTCAATATTTTAACACTATCTATATAGTTATTTATAATCGTTACAACTTTTTGTAACATTTAATGCATGTATGTAGGAGAAATCGTGTAAATAGAATATTTATATTTAAATTATCTGCTACTATATATTTGTTTTTAATAGAGTTACAATACTTGTAAATATAAAGTATTTCACTTCGGTGCAATCTTATATATTCAATAAACCTTTAATAATAATAACATCAACGCCACGCCGCGAGTTTTTCACCAGGGTATGGGACAACGATAATATAGTGAATATTTCATGACAATACAATACATTATGACGCAAACCGCAGACGCAATGTCCAGCTATGCTGGCGATGATTCCCTTTTTTTACATACTACCTGTCCCATGCAATTCATACACGCAAAATACAAATGCTTCTTTTGAAAACAATTTATATTGCTGATATTATAAAAATTAAAGAAATCATTTCAGAATTTAAATCGTAAATCTTTATATCCTCCTGATGAACCTCCCAGTTCGAAGAAGCTCGTCACCAGAATGCAAACGCAAATCTATTTTATAACTGACAATACAAATTTTTCTAAAATTCCGTCCACGGTTGGCTAAACATGCATAAAGGAAGTGAAATAAATGTAACAGTTAAATATGTTACCAAGGCGGCTTATTATTTACCTACAGTGAAATATACGTCGTACAGAGCATTACTATTACCACCTTGTAAGATATCACTCAAACAAAATTCAAACTTTCCGGTCAGCTCTTCGAGCGTGGAACTGATCTCGACGACTTTATCGAATATACTGGTCGCCGTTGAACCCGCACGACTTCTTATGACCTGCTTTAATTCATCATCCAATTGGGTACTTCCCAAGGCAACATCCTTTATAACCTCTCCCGAATCCAAGCTAATCGATTTCTTGAAACCTTCGCGGATTTGATACTTCATGACCGACTTGAAAATCTTCACTTTTTTCTGTTTCAGCGTACCAGGAAGCCGAGTTGCTTTAATAACATCTCGATACAGCCGCGCCATTTTCGTTGAAACTAGACTGCCGGTCCACGGTCCAAGCACAAAGTCCAGAGCGTTGATGCACAGACTCCCTGCAAGTAATCCTAACACCTTGTTCTCCTGAAACACGTTTTGCCCTTTAACCTTTACAGAGTAGTCTAACTCGAACCGCGAGCCAGGGTTTTTATTTAAGTATTTCTGGATTGCATCAAATTTTGCGGTTGGAATGGTAATAATTTCGGATTGGTCGTTTTTACCTTCAAAACCGCTGTCTACTTCCGTCAGCCAGAACTTGACAGGTTGGCCTATGTAATGCAGCGAGACGACTGGATAACGGTAGTACTCGGTTTGAAATTTTTTTATTCCCTTGTCTGGCTTCTTCTGTAACAATATTTCGACTCCATGTTCACAGCGATTTCATCCGCGGGGCTGCCGAAAAGGAATTTCCAGCCAAACGCAACGCCGTCGGTCGGATCAGTCTTTAAGGTCAACTTTTCGAGTTTTATGTTCAGTTGGTTGTTGTTATAACATTCGCGAGGAGGATTGCATGTGAAGAACTCCCATGTTATGCGACCATTGAACACGCAAGCGATTAGCATCACCATCCCATGCAACTCGCTCTGCCTTGCCATACCCGCAGTGCCACTGCAACTCCTGCATACCTCGCGAAATTTCTATCGAGTCATCACTTCTACCTTTGACAACGCTTTTTTCTATGCCACTTGCGAGCCAGATGTGCCAACCGTTACGACACATGTCACTGGTTGACTGTGGAGGTTTATAAGTGTTGCAGCCGTTTGGAGGGCAGTTTTTGAACTGCCATATTATCCGACCATCATATCTGAAGGTCACGTGCAGGGTGTTTGCCGCTCCTCTCCAGGCCACTCTTTCTGTTGACCCGCGACAATACCAGTATAATTGTCTCATCGCAGGGGATATTTTATGAGTACTAAATCCATGGTATGCATTTGCATCGATTCCATGCCCAAGCCATATACGACTATCGCTTCTGCACCTGTCTTCGGTTTGCTCTACAAGTTTACAACTGCGGGCATAAACAGCAAATGTAGCAAGCACGAGGAGTACAAAATTCATCTTCAATATTTTAGGGAATTGCTGCATCCTAGAAAAAATCGATCAATTTCGATGCAATTCACCTGAAGATAAATAAATTCCTTTAGTAGCCATTTTATTTGAAAACGTTTCGTCCGTAATTGGATATTACGAAACGCGGTACATATATTAAGGGAAGTTAAACATTTTGGCTGTGCGTTTTAAAATTTAATTAGAAATCCTAACGGGCTTCTTATTAACACGATTGTAGAAAATCTAACGAGGTACGAGTATTAATTCTTCGCCCAGGCGGTCATCTTTAAAATAGATCTGTAGAAAATCATCGTAGAAAGTCATCTGTAGAAAATCATAATAATAAAATCGAAAAAAAATCGCAGTTAGACAGGCAAATAGTTTCCCCAAAAGTAGAAATTTTGCAGATATCACGCGTACATGTTATAAAGGATTGACGAAATGCGATTGGCTAGCTTAAGGCACGTGCTAAAAAGTGATTGGCTGATGATGATGAAATTCGTTAAAACTTTCTGTGAGGAAATTCCGTCTTTTAGGTCATGGCTCTTTTAGATCATGGCAATTTGTATAATGCTATTAATATTAAGTATATAGTTGTTTAATTTTTTGTACAGATTTATGCACGTAGAATAATAAAATATTTATCTTTCTTCTCTGAGTGAATTTACTTTGTGCAATTTGATTGGACGTGTGATTTTTTTCACGTGTAAAAAAGTACCATATATCGCTTCTGATTCGACATACGATTTCCAAACGTGAATAATTGTGGAATGGCATTTTGGTGGCAATTTTTTTACATTTTTGTTTTAAGATGGCGTCGAAATATGGGAGTGAGATTAAAAACGTAATTCTCAAATTGCAAGACACTTTTACATTCGACACATAATAAAGGCTTTCGGAAAGCTTACCTAACTTCTATTGAACAAAACTACGAAGAAGCTGGACGGTAACTGATAAATATGTTTTGACACATAAATTTTCGATTTTAGAATTTAGTTGCTCGCTGCGTTTTTGTATAATATTAAAAGCGCGTCGTTATAGACTATACTCAACCTGGGATATAGTCTATGCACATTAAATAAACAAATTACTTTATGCATTTTGGCCTACTCGATCGCTATTTTATTTGTACTTCGTACCACTTTAGCGGTAATTTGGTGGAGGCTTTGGTTGGCGCTCAGGGTTTACTGAGCATACTGCCGAAGAACATTTTGAACATTTATATAGAGTAGTACATCAAATTCGATACCTTTTGTTTAAGGAAAATTTTTCATAAAAGTTAAACGTGATAGCTATCTTCAATTATGTGACCTGCTAAAACATCTTATTATGTAATATTTAAAACACGAGAAGGAGCGTTTTAGATATGATAAAGCGCGAGTTCGAGTGTTTTAAATTACTTCAAATACACCGCATTGTTGTCGAGCAATAAATTTGCTCCAAGTATACAAATGTTAATTAGGATGAAACATTATACAGGGTGAGTAAAAAAAAAACTGACACCTTTGAAATTCAAATTAGCCGTGAACTTATGGCTGGGATTTGACAATTCCCATTGTGTACAATCAACAAGACGTGGTTAATTAATGTGAAAGTGTTTAAACCAATTGAACTAATTCCACGTTCTTTTTTATTACAGAGCTTAGAATGCATTTTAACTCCCAAAGGGAACAAACTTTATGTTCTACTTAATGGGTTCACTTATTTGATATGCTTCGTATACCCATAAGATATTTTAGGCAACCTCTGTCTCATTACAGCCTATTACAGACACATTGCAGCAAATTGGATTTCAAAGGTGTCAGTTTTTTTTTTACTCATCCTGTATAAAGAATACTAATGAAGATGATAAATTATACAATGTGTCATCCTAATTAGTATTCATGGTACTTTTACAACTTATAAAGCCAACACATGTGATTCCTAGGGTTGATTTTTGAAATTATTACATAAAATTTTTGATAGTAGAACTATTCAACTAGAGTAGCATTAAAACGAATCCAAACACTGACCCTCATTGGACAATGATATTTCACCATGCTATTTATCAAATTATGCTGTGATAAATACTTGATTTAATTGTTCATTTTGCATAGCTAATCAATGAAGTATTGCATGTATACAAGTACCCGAGAATCGTGTAAAAATCAGGGCGCTTATATATCATATAAACGCCCTGGTAAAAATCTTCGGGCCAAATTCCACACCCAACACAATCGTTTATTATTACCATGAAACAACCGCTTTAACAAAGAGAAAGGAATCGAGCTAGTGGCGTCGCTAGCATCGATAAGTGGGGTGGACATATTTACATATTTATTTTCACAGACCGTTAAAACAATCAATTTGAATGGAAATGAATAATGTAAAACTCGAATATATGAATAAGTTTCCCCCACTTATGCTAGCGACGCCAATGAATCGAGCACAGTTGAAATAGAGCGCTGATACTTGAAACGAATAATTGCTTTTACAAAACTGGTTTGCATGCATGTAATTAAGTTATTATTCAGTGTTGCGAAAAGTTTTATTCTTTTATTGGGAGTGAGCTATATCCTATTTCGCCTTATAATAGAGAAACTAGCTCTATATATGCTAAAATTAACAATTCGATTGCTTAATTTTCCACCTCGAAGCCCCGTCAAAACAACTCTACGGTATCTTCTAAACAAATTGATGTCGAGAAAATGATCGTACTGATACTTTTTTTCACCAACATAATATATTATATCGCTTGAAAATTTGCACGAATTTGCACCCATAAAAATGAGGTAAGCCTGTAAGAATGTTTGAGCACTCAGTCAAGTCATACTCATTGAGATTACTCATATGGTTACAATGTTTCTATTGTAATGTAGGATGTAGCTCGAATTGCTCCCTAACGCCTGCGGATCACTATAGCGCCTGCGGAGGAGGTAGGTATTTTTTGTAATTTGTATGTCATGTAGTTGTTTTGTGTTTCATGCATGGGTCTTAAATTGACTGTGTTTGCATGGTAGTTTCAAATGGTTTACGGAGATACCTAGGTGCAAGCGAGGGAAGTTTTTTTAAATATACATGTAAATAGAAAGGAAACCGAGACAAAAAAAATAGAGGAAATGCTGCTTTTTTTGAATGGTATACCTGGTTGAGTATATCATGCATGCGATAAGTTTTAAATAACCTATACGGTTGCTGAAACATAAACGTAACTATTATATTATTATTGTCGGAACGATGGATATAAATTGAAGAACTGTTTTAGCACAAGCGATGTGAAAAATAAACTATATATATAAATATATTTAATACATAAAAGCTTCTTAATTCATATCATGCATGCACAAGCGAGTTTTGTGTATCATTTATTAAAGCCAAAGGGCATATGACTGTACTGCATAAGTCAGCAACCCCAACTACGCAGATATACATAAATCAGTCCAACAAAACGTAAAAACTAGTGCTGTAACATTACCTTTTAACTTTAGTCTTTATCTCTCGTTCTTTACTTTCAAAGAGTTTGTTCACCTTCTCTGTTGAAGTTGTTCACTTGTTCTGCCGAAATGAGCAGTCCGTGCATGCCATATAACATGGGCTATACTCTTTGTATTCAAATTAGTCATAATTATGCAACTATATAAAGGTTCTTTCATTCAAGTATGGCTTTTTATCACAGCTAACTGATGCGCGAAATCGTGCACCATGTCACGACGTATTATGTTGGCGAAAAAAAGTATAATCACTACCATCATTTTCTCGACATCAATTTGTATATAGAAGATATAGTAGAGTTGCTTCATTTATAACGCGTGCATCCCAGACATGGGGCTTCGAGGTGGAAAATTAAAACAATCGAATTAATCCGCTTCCCTATAGGGGCGTAGGACTACCTTCACTATAGGCTACGTTGACACGTGACCGGGCGAATTTGAAAGCGCTCGAATTCGTCCGGTTCAGCCGTTCAGGTGTTTACACGGTAAAAATGTATGAAAATTTAACCTGTTCTTTGTGTTCACACGAGAAAACGAGACGAATTCGAGTACCGTCCCAAATTCGTCCAGTCTCGTGTGACCCGAGCCACAGTGTAGTGCATGCATGCATGCACGATTGGGAGAAGGCGCATTTAGACAAACTCAATTGAGTCAGTTGACATGCTAAAAACGAGTGCCGCGTGGTCGCCATAACTATATGTATAATTTATATACACTCGATAATTTCTCATCCGCATATTTAGTTTAAAATCACCAAATTTTCGTGCGTTAACAACGGCATCGTTCGGTAAAGCTCCCATATATACTAACTTCATGAATGTAACACTCGCGCGCAGCAAACTTTCCCTTTGCTCAAAAGACGCGATTGTATGCCGACTATATCTAAATATCGGAAGAAATTGTTATCTCTGCGTTTTTGGCCACTCGAAAATGCCGGAACCAGACCATTATTATTTGATAATAGCGCAAAGCCTAAGGATCGGCTAAGGATCTTACATCCCTAATTACTACATGATTTTGTATAGGGGGAAATACAGTATAAGAAACCAAATAAACAGGATGCATATACAAAAGACTAGTCTTTGTAATTCAGACCGCAAATAGCTTAAACCATGCATGCATAGCTTGGTGCAATATAATATTAATTAAACCATAATCTGAGCGGCGTATAGATCTGTGCCGCAATCATAATCCTAGGAAACCTAAATTCTATAGCAAATGCAATTCGTTGCAAAGGATGGTACTAAAATTATTAATAATCATTCAATTAAACGTTTATATCGAATAAGTAGCTGCATAATTTTTTTATCGACAGACTGACTTCGTTTGAATTTTTACCAGGCAACAATTTGTGCCGGCTGGTAAACAGAGCGACATTAGTTTAAAACAAAATACTTCGGCGATGCATCCAATATGGATATATATTCAAATAATTTTGGCATTTATCCATTTTCATGCCGAGCCTGATGTTGAATAAGATTAATAAGCCTTTTTTTGTTCTATTTGTATTTAATTCGGCCCATGAAAATGTTTACGTCGGAAACCGACCTTGGCGTAATTGGTCCATGCAGGCAGCGGGAGGTGCATAAGAAATGCATGCCATGCAGGCAGACTGATATTAATTTATTTTTTTATATGTATATATAATGTTATACACGCCCTAAGTCTCTGGAAGTAAAGAAAAGACTTTTGCTGACGTTTATATAGGGATACATCGGGAGTGACCGGACGAACTAACTTTTTGCCAACTCAACGTAACTACGTAAGCGATTTATCGTCTCTATAGGGAATAAGTCCCGTTGCACGCAGTGCGAAAGATCTTTTCAATCAGGGTAAAGGCTGAACTTTCATTAATTCTTGAACTAAAAAGTGGCATATGATTTTAATTAAGGAAAGAAAGTTTAGCCGAAAATTACGTTTATTCTATATTTTTTACTTTGTGGTAGGCATGCATTGAGGCACGCAGAGCAAAGAATTTTTGGAAAATATATGTCAATGTTTTGTTTATTAAACGCCCAAAAATTTCGAGATTACTATTGATTTTCCTACATTCTGTTTGGTATATATAGTCGGTAACTATAGCTTTTTGTTGTTGTTTATCAAATAAGAAATTTGAAGTCGTTTTTTATAGGATTTTTTTACGAAATTGTTTTGATTCTTATTTGTAAACACCTGGAAATTTATACTAAAAGAATTAGTCGCCTCGGGCGTGTTGATTACAAGCCTATATTCACTGAGGCGAACTCTATTTCTTAATTGGGGACAAAATACATGTTTTGCACGTTGTCTGGCCATCTTTGGTGTTAGTTGAACGAGATTTAACGTTTATTTCGCTTTCAAAAAAATGAACTTTGAAATAAAGCCATATACAGTGGCGGATTAAGGGACAGTCAAACATAAATTTTGCATGGGTAATGCCACTCCACTTCCACCACTTGAAATGCATATATGGACGGTATGTGTGTCCCCCCAAAAAGTACTCTTAAAAAAAATAATGATTTCAAAAAAGAGCACTCTGCCACTCTTCTGGGGACACACGGTATATCATAATTTCTAATGTATTTCATAATGCCTACTTCGCGATTTTGAAGGGGATTCAAAGTATAAGACGCAATAACAACGGTTTATTGCTTTAAAGATTAATGTATACAAATATTTTCTTGTGGTTTCAATACGCGCAGTTAATTAACTTTCTCAAAGCAGGGCGCCTTCTCAGTTCATGCATCATGAAAATCACGTGAATTTCAATACGCGCCAATCTGCATGCACCCCATAGACATTTATTTAGCAAAGCTTTCCGGAGAATGACTCTTCAGTTATATCTCATTTTATTAGAGAATTAGTAACTCGATTCAAACCAGTTACACTTCTATTTATATAGATGTTATGCATCGGTGATTTTATAAACAGCCAGGTGACTTCCCCGCACCACGACGTACGGACCAATCATCGGCTTTGTTGAGTTTGGTTGCTAATTGCTTTGTGGCCAGGTATTGAATCGTCATTCAATTCGGAATTTTTTTTGAATGAGTATGTTCCCTCCGTAGCTCTTTAAAGATGATTGCAAACGGCAGTAAAAAGAAGATGTCTATATTGTTGACCGTTCTGGTAAGCATCTTGTAATTATATTTATGTCCTAAGATTTATCCTCGAAAGAAGAATTGAGGTAATCGCAATCTGCGGTGATGAGAAATGAATTTGTAGTTGTATACTCAGATCATTAGCTGGACAGACTCTTTTTTTCATTTAGATTCTACAATAGTAATTTCATCGCTATTTAATATTATTGTCACTGCATTATAGAAAATCATCACCGAAAGCTAAAATAGACCTTTTATAGCAATCTCGTCGTAGTTTTATTTCCCGATTGCGTAGCAATACGCATGCAAAACACAATTCAATTCAACAAGAACATTGCATTACACACGGAACCCATTTTCTACCCTTTGCTGTGGGATTCGAAATTGCTAGAATCTATAGAAGATATGACATTCAGACATTTACCCCAGTTTAGGGGGTGCATGAACGCGACTTTTTTTTTAAGGCAGAACCACTCCAGGCCAGAACGCCTTTTTAACTTGTATTACATGTAATCGGACATGTTGTCGTTGTCAGACATTAAACTTCTTCCATTAGTTATGTCTATAATTTCCTGAATAACATTTTCTTATTATAGAAAAAAGGTCATGCATCTAAAAATATTCAACGTATAGTATAGATTATGACACAGCGTCCGCCTCAATTATAAGCCATTTGCAGTAACTCCATTCGTTTCTTGTGAAATCAATTTCATCCACTCCACTCCGTTGTTGTGAAAAGATGCGGTCGATGAGACCTGCTGTAGGCTAAACAAACGTAATGAATTATGCATGAAACCTTGTATCCAAGGCAACGTGTAAACAGAATGAAACATGCAGACGATCGATGCAGTTATCAAGTAATGCAAGTTATCGTAATAAAACGACCTATAATGTGTTTTTTTAAGAAAATTCATGCAGATATTGATATACTTTCCAATTCTAGAGGTTTAAAAGGATCTTAAATTCGTTTGAAAGTATACACACTTCAAATTCAAGCCTGGCCTTTTGCGATGCCGGTCATCTTTTGCGATGCGATTCATTGGCTGGAGTGGAGTGTGTATATAATTCCACTCGAAATTAGGACCGTTTAAACCTCTGGAATTTACCTACATCGAGTGAAGTGCCAAAACTTATAATCGATTTACTTTTCAATTCGATAAATTATTTCGGGATATCTCCAAAATTTGCAAACTACGCTAAAGCGTATTAATTTTTATGATAAAATATTAATATATCCATATATATTAATATATATCCATAAATGACCATTCTCTTTTATAGTGATAGATTTTCAGTAGTCTTTCACATTCTCAAACAATGGGATTATGCGACTCCCAATATCCCAGTGCTTGTGATTGGACGTTCAATTAAGTTGGACTTTTTGCAACAATATGCTCGAAGTGATTTGTAATAATATTAGGGACCAGGACGGCAACACGATGCACGACGACGCGGCTAAAACTTGCACTGTTTTAAGTCAATGCTATGATAGAAGTTGTTGCATATTACCAATCCTTTAAATTTTATGAGAAATAAGACGTTGAAAACATGGGGGTTATGTTTGTAAACAATTCTACATAGCTAGAGCCTAATGGGAGGTAGCGCTTGCTGGCCGTCGCTGCGTCTCGAAATTCGGGTGTTTACACAAGACATGAAAATCGAATTTTAACGCGAATGCATTATTATACATGTGTTTTAACACGCACTCTTTATTCGGGATAACTTTTATTCTATAGCTGAATTTGCTGAAATTATCGGGTGGAAAGGATTTAAGAGGTTAGGGTCTTCTTTTAATTGACAGTTGACAGAACTTGCCCTATATATACTTTTAGGTTATCTTCTTGTCGTTTGCCGTAAAGAGTGGAACAGCAGGTGAGATATTTTTTAAATTAGCATTACTTCTTATCACTGAATTGTATATGCTGCAGGCATAAACCTAGTTAAGCTTGATTATCATCTCATTACCTATAGTTTGAATTGCATTCGACCAAACCAAAATGTGAAAAGGCAATATACAATTAATTTAGAAGTGCATCGTTCAACGCGAGGAATGATTATTTGTTACGCCAAAAATATTCTTTGATTATGTAATATATTACATTCAGTACATTGCAAGTCTTTTATTTCGCATTGGCACTGGCGGATTAGCGAATGATTAATTCAGCCGGAGAGATTAATCCGGCCGGCGCTGCGCATAACTGTTTATATACTGGCTATGGTAAAAAGGACCTCGAAATTTTGGGGGTGGTGAATTAAGAAGAATGCACTGTACAAACTCCGCTTGGAGAATAGGAAGTACACTTGCGCTTGCGTATTGTAACACAAAATATTGGAATCATTGAGATGAATAAAGTATAAAGTATATGCCATCAAAAGTAGTTGAAAAAAACTGGCGTCAGCAGAGGTCAAACTTTCACGCGGACATCCACTAGTAACCACGAAAAACAACGTACCGCGGGGAAAAAATCAAACCGTAAAATGTTTTGTTTCCCAAAAATGCGAAACCCGCGGCGAAATTTCTTACTTTCTTCGGCTTTTTAAACACGGAAATCGGGTTTGTAACCAGTGGCGTAACCAGCCTGACGTTTTTGTCCCGCTATGGACATTTCGAGTTATTATAATTATTCATGTCATTGAACACCAAAATATTAGCATAGCGGGATAAATCGACTGGCTGGCTACGCTACTGATTGTAGCCCTTAATGATTGTTGTCACTTACTAAAGTAACCTACTTTCACTTTTCCATAAATCATTGTTTTTCTGAGCAATGTAAATACGAGTGCGAAGAAGAAGCCTAACATGATTTTAATGCTTGAAAATATAGGTACATTATATATCTCTTAGACTCATAACTATCAAAGCAACAATTGCCGACCTTTAATGAAACCTTCACCTATAGGTATTTAGTAGATAAAAAGAAGCTCTTCTGCATCTAACAACAAATATTATAAAATAAAATATTTTACGATATCCCGGCTGCATATTTTGAGGACATACTTCCCAGTATATTCACACTTGAAACACTATTAGCTAATTTTAACCATTTAACTAGTGCAATTCGCAATCTCGCTGATCGTCTTAAACATTCTCGAAAGCATATTATAGAATACCTATTTATTACGAGTTTATTCGAAGTAGAATATATATATGAAGAATATGCTTCAGAAACATAAAGACTTCAAAAAATGACTGTGCTTCGATGAAACGGACAAATAAAAAAACGAAGTATCGTATCTTGACAGCTAAACTAATGCTTTTGATTGGTTAATAGCAGAAACTGAGCCATCTCACATGCGGGCAGTGGCTGCTACTATGAGAGAAATAGCCTCTGCTGACGCCATCTTTTTACGGACACTTTCGCGAACGGTTTTCGAGAGGAGCAGGCACTCCAGGTTTATTCATCTCAATGATCGGAATCCAAAGTGGTCCAAATTCTATGTCTTGGAAGTTCGATACACACACGCATAATTTGTTCGAGTAAAAACTGGTGATCGAACAGCAAACTCCTGACCAAAAATTGTATTTTCAAATATACCTTCAGCAATAATTTAACTGGCAATTCGAAAACAGTTTAAAAATTTATTGGAAAAGAAAAATTCCAAAGAAGCGTTTGAAAGACCCTGTTGTCTGTGAAGAAAGTGTAAAAAGGAAAATCAATGAGCCTGTTTTGGAAGAAACTGTCCCCGGCAGCTAATCTGACGGTGAGATCAAGTGCAATCAAGCTTCATGTAATAGAAATATTATTTTTTAGATTGCGATCCTAATCATGTCGAGGCAGTTGGAATGGTGTCTAAATTGATTACTACAGCACAATTGCATGCATCTTCATCCTCCGATGGTTACCTCCCCTTTATGGCAAGAGTCGACGGCCCAAAATCTTGGATGGCAAACGCAAATGATGCAGAACCATGGTTTTATGTTGACTTTTCGACAACATTGCAACTGGTGGAGTTAGAGACACAAGGTTCACCAAGGTCTGACCAATGGGTGATGTCATTTACAATATCGTATGCAAATTCAAGCGGAATATTCAAGAACGTTATGAACCAAAGTCATAATGCAGAAATCAGGGTAAAAATCAATCATAACATTTTGTATATATATTGCCTCATTCGATAGGCTATATCTTCCGTACTTCACAATATTTTGCATCTAAACTTAGCAATTTTGTTACGTTTAGCATGCCCATTTCGGATATTCCCTTTCTATCGGATATTTAGAAATTCTCTTTTTCATAATTAAATCATCAATTTGTAGGAACACTATATAAGTGGTTGATTTTCTAGAAGGTGTGGCCGCTGAACGAGTGAGCTTCCCATTTTAAAACATTTTTGTTTCATATGTTGGTATGCGTCTTCTAGCTAAACATTTCGAGTTTCGACGCTAAATCTCTCTGTTTAAAATGTGCATTCAACCATTTCAAGAGCGAGCAAACCAGGGTGCAGTAAAACACGCACGAGAAACGCGCATAAATCGCCCTGATGTAAGTGTCATACAGAAATGAATGGACGCAACCGCTAGTTTGGGAGAAGCGAAACGTTTTCATTATGATGGAGAGAGATTATGAAAATTCTCAAAATTTAAAATTTCAATTCTTCAGCTTTGCTATAAACTATATCAAGGAATTCATTTTCTGAACAAAAAAATTTAGTGACGAATGGTGCAATATTGATGTTAAAAGCCGTATACGGATAAGTTATGGATAATAGGGAATTTTTCTTTATTTCGGCACTCCATACAGGCTTCACGACAGATTTTTTCGGACAAATTTCCATAAAAGTTGGGGTTGGGCACACCCCCAAAAACGCGAACCTAGTGTTATATTTAGTGTTTTATGACCGACATTTTGCATTTTTCAACCCGAGGTTATGCTTTCATGGTATTGCTATTTCCCCCTAAAACTCAATGGAATTAATAGATCAGTTTCATAGAATTGTATGCCTCAAACATTTTTTTCACTTTCTTTTTATGCTGCATTGTTAAAATCCGTTAGGAATGTTTGTACATGTATGAGCTATGTAATTATGTGAAGCATTCCTACACTAATTTCGCGCGTGGAAACAGTAATTAAATACAGTCGGAATCAATATCCTATTAGAAGGCACGTTTGCATCAGATATTTTATTTTATTTATTCAAACAGGTGTTTCCTGCAAATACTGATCGTACTACAAAAGTCAAAACGGTGCTTCCAGAAGAAATCTCAGTCCGTTATCTTCGCATCCATCCCAAAACGTGGTCGGGTAGGCCTGCTTTAAGGCTGGAATTCTTCGGCTGCTATTCAAGTGAGTTTATGGTCTGCTATTAAACCCGGGGTTTCCTTCCCAGGCGAACTAGGTATGACTAGGCCCTTAGTGGATAATGGGAAATTTGGGCGGGTACTATTCCCAGGTGATGTATCGCCAAAATATAAAGCCTCTGACCTGTTTAGGTCTTCCTGAATTGAATTTCCGCCACTGAGAAATTATAACAAAATATTATACTTATCACATTAGTTACGTACTCCACTACACCAATGGACTTTATGCGCATAGACAAATTATTTTTTAGATCTAGGCATGCGAAAGAAGGAAATATATTACAACATCTAGAACGAGCGTACTGAAATTAGTATAATTGCAAAGTTCATTTCCAAAACTATGTATGTATGATTGAGTTGGCAAATTTTGTATATTTTTTATAGTATACGTGCGACAATGTGTAACCAAGTTAGTTACATACTTCCCGCCGTAATACAAATATACAAAGTTTGCTAATTTCGGATACATATATTTTCCGTAGATAACAACATTTGACTGCCAATTAAGCTTTGCAATTTCAGTTAATCCTCTTCGCTTAGATAAAATATGATCTATAGCGCACAAGGTGCAAAAGGTCTTTTTGATTTAGTTGCAGGTCTTTTGACACACCCGGTATGATGCATCTTAGCCTTAATTGGGACCTCAATGCCGGCTGTCATTTCATAATCTGCGTAGCTATCAATCCTTCTTAGCTCGACGATAATATAATCATGACAAACTGACTAGGTTAACTAATCACCATGCATGGTTTTTATTTATTCTCATGATTGTGTATCGTAGCTTGTACCTCTCCGGGCCCTTTGCCATTTCTGGACAGCCAAATTACGTCGCCAAACGAAATGTCGTCAAGCTATTCAGCTAGACATGCCAGACTCGATGATCCTCAAGGATGGCATGCATCAAGTGGCTCGACCGGATTGCTGAAGATAGATTATTTACGACATACAACTATTACGGGGCTTAAAGTACAAGGGGCCACTCCCTATGGGACGTGGAGTCCGTCGTATACAGTTCAATACAGTAATGATGGAGAAAATTTTAAAAGTTACGTAGAATCTGGAAGTGAAAAGGTGAAAATAATGTACAATAGTTATAGATGAAGATACAGTAGATGGAAAAGCCGGAGAGGAAAATAATAGTAATAAAGTTGGAACTAATAATAGGAATATATAATTGATGTATTATTATATGATGACCTCGTGCTATGCCACGCAACGGTATGCTATGCTGTGTCATGCCATGCCATGCATATTATGCCATGCCATGCTATGTTATATGAGCTGCTATGCTTTACCCCCTCGTTTAGTCTGAGAATTGTTATATATCTCCCTGCATTCCTGAACATTGCTTTCTTTCCGTATTTTCTAGACCTTTTCAGGCCCAGGAAGTACCACTACCATCGTTGAAAGACCTTTCTCACATCCTATATTTGCAAGATTCTTACAAATTTCGGCGGCACCGCCCTCAGGACCTTATCCCTTTCCCGTTTTAAGAATAGAAGTTCAGGGCTGTGATTCTACGGGTAGGCGAATGTTGTTTCTTTATAACACGTATATATAGAAAAGGTCATGATGTGACATGTAGAAATGTAACTTCCTGTTCGCGTGTTTTCTAGATGACTGGTTCAGTGGAATGCCTCTTGGCATGTCCAATAAACTCATTTTGGACTCCCAATTGAATGTATCGTCCTCGATGTATTACACATCCGGTGCCGGCAATGGAAGAAAAAATGGACATGGTGGTTGGATAGCAGCGGACGGTGATAAAAACCCTTGGTTTCAAGTAGACTTCATCACGAACGTGACTGTGAGCAGACTTGACGTGGAGGGGTTGTCCGGCACTGCGGATGGTGTCACGAAATACACAATTGCGTCTAGTGATGACGGCAAGGTTTTTTCAGTCTACAAGAAGGTCGAACAACAAACAGAAAAGGTAACAAATACTAGACCTTTCGAAAAATTTCATAGATTCATAATTCCTTGTGAAATACTTGGATACTGAAATGCGAAATATATATATACATTATTTCTTTGTTGGGGAATGCGTACGATTTTTATCAATGAGTTGTGAGGATCGCAAAACGAACGAGTGACCGCGTAGCAAACGAGTGCGTTTGCGATCCTTCACAACGAGTTCATAATAAAAGTCGTAGGAACGACCATGAAGTAATTTGCTTATTATTTTTGCATGGAGATTAATTTTTCTACGAAACACTTTTAAGGCTCAGAGGTTTATCATTTCATTATACAACCAGAGAGGTGCTGAAATCACCTAACGCTCGCCTGCACTGTTTGTCTAGAATAAGGCTAAACTCTGTATGAAAGGTATCTGTATGAAGCACAAATTACCGATCTTTTCATTACAAATTACAAGGCTAAAATCCGCGTTGGAAGGTAATATTAAGCACAAACTTCAGATATTAGTTGTGACCTCAGAATTACTGGCCAAAACTGGCCTCGGAATTACATTAGTTTTATTTGTGACCAATATTTCTTCCGTTTCTCGCAATCCGCGCACGTGATATCAACAGGTAAGTTAACGGACCAGGCAAAATCCCTGCTTTAAGCCGGGCGCACACACAACGATTTTACGGTAGTTGGTCCATTCAGGTTTAGACATATAGGCAGCCCTTGCCCAGACATGTTTTCCTTCTCGCGGCGCTCGCGCCTCGCGCGTGTATAGATCGCCAGTCGCCACATTTTGATGAAAACATCCATCTAGACAATCTAGACAGGAATCGGCAGACTATTAAAAATCTTCGTGTGTGCGCCTAGCTTTATGAAATAAACAAGATTGGATTTTTATATCTACACAAAAAAGGATTATGCATCAAACAACGAAAAAGTATGTACATAAATCTTATAGGTAGTTCAAAGGGTCCTGTCAACAATTTAACTGGCTTTAAAAATATATTTGCATGTGTATCTACATAAATAATATGCAAATATATGTCACATGCGTTGCCATTTGCCTTTGCATTCCGAGCCTATCGGCTTTCTACTTATAAATACTTATGTGCTAAAGCTTGTAATTGCGAATTATCTGACAATATTCTTTAAACTTAACGTTGGACTATGTTTTATATATATTCACTCCCTGAATGATTTCAATATTTAATAAGCGATTGAATTTTGATACGGCATGTCACAACACAATCTCATAATTTATAATTGTACATGTACAATGCAAACAAATGGTAGCATACAGGTGAAAATATTTGAAAGTTTCTCATTTGGCTTAGGGTTGTACAAATACTTTCGTTAAATATGATTCAGCTACAACTTTGAACTAAAAAAAAACAGGGCTACACAATAGCCCTGAAAATCGTAATAAGCGTGATAGCTCTGGATAACTCTAACATTGAACTTATCATGATGCTAATAAGCTTAACATTTGCATTATCATTTGATAATTTTGAGCAAAGCTCTCTTTATTATTGTATAAATGTGTACCAAATGGCACTGAATAGTCACAATGCATATCGATGACTTATATTTATGATGATTCCTCTGATGTAAAGCCATAATATTTAAAAAATATAGCATCTTAACATTGACCTTATCATTATGCTAATTAGCTTAACATTCACCTTATCATTTGATAATTTTGAACAAAATTCCCATTATTTTTGTGTAAATATGTGCTAATTGTCATCATATAGTCACAACACATATCGATGAGCTATATTTATGATGAATCTTCTGATGCAAAGCCATAATATTTAAAAAATATAACATCTTAACATTGACCTTATCATTATGCTAATTAGCTTAACATTCACCTTATCATTTGATAATTTTGAGCAAAACTCTGTAACTCCCAAATTCTTCTGAGAGCTACGCTGCTTTGGTGTGCCGTTAACGCCACAAATTGAACTCCACTAAATTCGCTAACCACGATGATAGGATAACACGTGCGCGGATAATGGTTATAAAATGTATCTGATAAAGTTTATAATACTGTGCGGTTGAAGGTATATGGTAACTGATCAATCCGGTAACGGAATATTGAATAGAGTGATCGCGGAATAGAAATATAGTGGGTAACGTTCGAACTAAAAATACAAGAATTAAACCGCACTAAGTCATGCAATCTAGGCAAATTAAATACTATAACAGGCATGCACTAAATACGAATAAATCAACTAACGTAGCTACATATGTTTACAAACTATAATAACACAAAGATAGAGTCTTACTTTAGTTGGCGCACACACCAAACTGCTGCTGAATACCGTCGATAGAGTTCGAACATAAACGTAAATAACCAATTGTAGAGTAGAGTGACCGTACTCTAGTTGACAGTGATATACAATGAAACATTAAACTGTGTGCAGCTGCGCGTGTAGTCGCAGAAAGTAACAAAACGGAAATTAACGACATACGATAACAATAACAAAGTTAGGGTTTCAAACCAACAAACTCTCTTTATTATTGTATAAATGTGTACCAAATGGCACTAAATAGTCACAATGCATATTGATGACTTATATTGATAATGATTCCTCTGATGTAAAGCCAAAGTATAGAAAAAATATAGCATTTTAACATTGACCTTATCATTATATTTTGTATAATTTTCACTACCCCCTGGTAAATGGTTCTTTTGCAACAAATAGACTCCTTAAGTAGATAAGTTGAAAATAATGGGAAAATAAAAGTGGCATCTTAACATTCTACTTATCATGTAGTGTGACGGGGACGGGGACGGGGACGGGGACGGGGACGGGGACGGGGACGGGGACGGGGACGGGGACGCGGACGCCAAGACTATAGCAATAGCTCTCTTGCACTAAAGTGCAGGCGAGCTAAAAACACAGCGAGCAACCAAATCTAAATTTTATGCGTCATTTTATTTATTACCGTTCAGTCTCTTTGTAATTTTGTTCGCCAATAGAAGTTAGATATTCTTTCCGAAGGATTTTAAAACGTGCTGAATGTGATAATGTCTTGACTTTGAGCATTTGGTTTTGAATCTCACTGCTATATTTCGACGCGATCTTGAGAACAAAATGTAAACAAATTACCATCAAAATGACATACGATAATTTCACGTGTAAGGAATATCGTACGCCCAATCGAAAGCCTTGTATGGGATTTTTTCACACCTGAAAAACATCGTGCGTCAAATGGACCTTTTGCATGATGGACCAACTTACAATCTAGGCAACAAGAAGGAAATAAATCACCACAGCTAAAATAAGCATACCGAAATTAGTATAAATACCAGGTTTGGCTACAAAATGTCAATGGCTATATTTTCCGTACTTTACAATATTCTGCAGCCAAACTTGGCAATTTTACTAAACTTAGTATGCACTTTTCGGAAATTTTCTTTTTGTTAATTGCCTAAATCAAAAGTTGGTCTATTATGCAAAAGGTCCATTGCATGAAGTTAATTTACCCAGTGAAATACGAATTTTAAATATATGATTGTTACTGTTAGCCCTCTCCCCCCCGTAGCTAAGTGTAACATGGCCTTCATAACGGCTTAAGTTGTCACGTTGTGCCATTTAGGTATTCATTGCGGGCATTCAATTTATTTTCCCCCATATCTTCGGGCGCTTTATTCGCATTCAACCAAAGGAATGGAATGGTTTATGCGCGATTAGAGTGGAATTTTATGGTCGATACGAAGGTAAGAAGTTTTTGTTGGCATGTCTCTCTTTCAAAATTATCCAGTTATACGGATAATATCGTAACATTTGAATACTATCGTAACTTTTACTTCCTCAAAGTATATTTTAATAACCAATTCAAAGAAATTAGTATTCTAATTTCCAACGATATCTGTCGTAATAAATCCGCCATTCATAACATTCATACCATTTCCCGGTATATTCGACCATGCTCGAACGTACCCGGTTTTTCGTATATATTCGATCATCGTCGGGTACATCGTTTTCCGGCCATATTCGACCATGGTCAAGTATACCGTTTCCCAGCCATATTCGATGCTTGCAAGTTACAACTTTATATTGATGTTTGTATATGAGCACCAAACATACTTGAAACTTTACAAAAGACCAGCATTTGACCATTAAAGCAGCGTTTTTCCGTATATTCGCCCATGGTCGAGTATATATACCGTTTTCCGGTATATTCGACCATGGTCGTGTATGCCGTTTTCCGGTATATTCGCCCATGTTCGAGTAGCCGTTTTCCTGTATACTCGATAATGGTCGAGTGTACCATTTTCGGGTATTTTCGATCATGGTCGAATGTGCCATTTTTCCGTATATTCGACCGTGGTCGAGTATACCGTTTTCGGGCCATATTTTATGTATGCAATTTGCAACTTTATATAGATGTTTGTATATGAGCACCAAACATGCCTGAAACTTTACATATATGCATAGGATCAGAATTAGACCATTTAAACTGCGTGGTTATCCACATCAAAATATTTGACATCATAACCAAAGCATGGTTATATTGTTTAATGTTTGTATATCACCACAAATATGTGTTTCGATGAACGAGCAGTGAACACTAATTCATTAACATTAATATATATTAAACATTTATAATTATCAGCCAATAAGGACTGCGTAATATATTGATAGACATTTTAGTCATATGAGGCACGCACGTGTGAATATGCGCCAGGATAGTATAGTCACATGTGGACATGTTTTTATGAAAGGATCAAATCTGTTTGTTTTACTGTGAAATTGTGAATATTGCTAAGCAGAATCAGGAAGAACTACACTTCGCATAGTTAAATCCTAGTCAACTCAGCAATACACGACTCTGATTGGCCAATTGTGTCCCTAACTACAGTTAAAAGTTAACTAGTCTTTTATACAATCGGCCCCTGAGTGATAATATACCTGTAAGAAATCTAATTTTAATATAAGAATTTTAATTAAATGCAGATAAAAAAAACAACCAGAAAAAAGTCAGCTGTCATCATTGGCTGTCATACGTGTTAAAAACATTTTAAACGCTTCAAAACGTTCCCGCTTAAAATAATCTTTTAAGTTTTTCCTTTATGTTATCATCCCATGCAATTTTCTGTACATTCGTTACATATGCTGCATCATAAATTCAGGATAGGTCTTTATATAGCCAATCAACTTTATTTCCAGGATGCGGGAACCCAAAAGCACTCGGCATGGCAAGTGGGGAGATATCCGATCGCCAGTTAACTGCCGCAAGCGAAGCAAGTGGCGCGCCTGCAATTTACGGTAGACTCGGCGGAAAAGTTGGTTGGAGGGGTGAAGGATCAATATCAAGTTTTGACGACTGGTATCAGGTGGATTTTGTAAAACGTGCTAAAGTGACTGCGATAAAGATGGAAGGAGAAGTATCATCTTCTTTTATTCAGACATTCAAGCTCTCCTACAGTAGTAATGGAATAGATTTTGTTGAATATTGGGATATTCAGAAACCTGCAAAGGTAACTAAAGCCACAATTACACTAATTAA
>NW_021163535.1:0-41080 GCF_004324835.1 Dendronephthya gigantea | reverse complement strand
AAAGGAAAGGCCAGCTTACATAAAGAAAAGGCCATGTTGGATAAAGGACAGGCCATGTTACATAAAGGACAGGCAAGTTACATAAAGGACAGGCAAGTTACATAAACGACAGGCCAGGTTACATAAAGGACAGGCGAGGTTACATAAAGGACAGACTAGGTTACATAAAGGACAGGCCAGGTTAAATAAAGGATAGGCCAAGTTACATAATGGAAAAGATAGGTTACATAAAAGACGCGACAGATTACATGAAAGAAAGGCCAGGTTACATAAAAGACAGGCCAGGTTACATAAAGGACAGGCAAGGTTACATAATGGACAGGATAGGTTACATAAACGACACGACAGGTTACATAAAGGACAGGCTATGTTACATAAAGGAAAGGACAGGTTACATAAAGGACAGGCAGGTTACATAAAAGACAGGCAGGTTACATAAAGGACAGGCCAGGTTAAAAAAAGGACAGGCCAGGTTACACAAAGGACAGGCTAGGTTACATAAAGGCCAGGCCAAGTTACATGAATGACCGGTCAGGCTACATAAAGGACAGGCTAGTTTACATAAAGGCCAGGGCAGGTTACATGAAGAACAGGCCAGGTTACATAAAGGACAGGCCATTTAACATAAAGGACAGGGCAGGTTACATAAAGGACAGGCCAGGTTACATAAAGGACAGGACAGGTTACATAAAGGACAGGCAGGTTACATAAAAGACAGGCAGGTTACATAAAGGACAGGCCAGGTTAAAAAAAGGACAGGCCAGGTTACACAAAGGACAGGCCAGGTTACATAAAGGCCAGGCCAAGTTACATGAATGACCGGTCAGGCTACATAAAGGACAGGCTAGTTTACATAAAGGCCAGGGCAGGTTACATGAAGAACAGGCCAGGTTACATAAAGGACAGGCCATTTAACATAAAGGACAGGGCAGGTTACATAAAGGACAGGCCAGGTTACATAAAGGACAGGCCATATTAAATAAAAGGACGGGCCAGGTTACATAAAGGACAGGCCATGTTACATAAAGGAAAGGCCAGGTTACAAAAAGGACAGGGCAGGTTACTTAAAGAAAAGGTTAGGTTAAATTAAGGACAGGCAGGTTACATAATAGACAGGCCATGTTACATAAAGGACAGGCCAGGTTTTATAGAGGACAGGGCAGGTTACATAAAGAAAAGGCCAGGTTACATAAAGGACAGGCAGGTTACATAAAGGACATGCAGGTTACATAAAGGACAGGCCAGGTTACATAAAGGACAGGCAATGTTACATAAAGGACAGGCTAAGTTACATAAAGGACCGACCATGTTACATAAAGGGACAGGGCAGGTTACACAAAGAAAAGGCCAGGTTACATAAAGAAAAGGCCAGGTTACATAAAGGACAAGCCATGTTACATAAAGGACAGGCCAGGTTTTATAGAGGACAGGGCAGGTTACATAAAGAAAAGGCCAGGTTACATAAAGGACAGGCAGGTTACATAAAGGACATGCAGGTTACATAAAGGACAGGCCAGGTTACATAAAGGACAGGCGAGGTTACATAAAGGACAGGCTAGGTTACATAAAGGACAGGCCAAGTTACACAAAGGACAGGCCAGGTTACATAAAGGCCAGGCCAGGTTACATGAAGGACAGGTCAGGCTACATAAAGGACAGGCCAGGTTAAATAAAGGCCAGGCCAGGTTACATGAAGGACAGGCAAGGTTACATAAAGAACAGGCCATGATACATAAAGGACCAGCGAGGTTACATAAAGGCCAGGCCAGGTTACATAAAGGACAGGCCGGGTTACATAAAGGACAGTCTATGTTGCATAAAAGACAGGCCAGGTTACATAAATGACAGGGCAGGTTAAATAAAGAAAAGGCCAGGTAACATGAAGGACAGGATGGTTATATAAAGGACAGGCCATGTTACATAAAGGACAGGCCAGGTTACATAAAAGACAGGCCAGGTTACATAAAGGACAGGCGAGGTTACATAAAGAACAGGCCATTTTACATAAAGGACAGGCCGGGTTACAAAAAGGACAGACCAGGTTACATAAAGGCCAGGCCGGGTTATACGAAGGACAGGCCAGGTTGCATAAAGGACAGGCCATGTTACATAAAGGACCGGCGAGGTTACATAAAGGCCAGGCCAGGTTACATAAAGGACAGGCCAGGTTACATAAAGGCCAGGCCAGGTTACATAAAGGAAAGGTCAGGTTACATAAAGGACATGGCGGGTTACATAAAGGACAGGCCAGGTTACATAAAGGACAGGCAGGTTACATAAAGGACAGGCAGGTTACAAAATGTACAGGCCAGGTTAGATAAAGAAAAGCCCAGGTTACATAAAGGACAGGCTATGTTACATAAAGGACAGGCCATGTTCCATAAAGGACAGGGCAGGTTACATAAAGAAAACGAATGTTTACATAAAAGACCAGCAGGTTAAATAAAGGACTGGCCAGGTTACATAATGGACAGTAGGGTAACATAAAAGACACGACAGGTTACATAAAGAACAGGCCAGGTTGCATAAAGGAGAGGCCCAGTTACCTAAAGAAAAGGCCAGCTTACATAAAGGACAGGCAGGTTACATAAAGGACAGACAGGTTACATAAAGGACAGGCCAGGTTACATAAAGGACAGGCGAGGTTACATAAAGGACAGGCTAAGTTACATAAAGGACACGACAGGTTACATAAAGGACAGGCGAGGTTACATAAAGGACAGGCGAGGTTACATAAAGGACAGGCCAGGTTACATAAAGGACAGGCGAGGTTACATAAAGAACAGGCCATTTTACATAAAGGACAGGCCGGGTTACACAAAGGACAGACCAGGATACATAAAGGCCAGGCCGGGTTCTACGAAGGACAGGCCAGGTTGCATAAAGGACAGGCTATGTTACATAAAGGTCCGGCGAGGTTACATAAAGGCCAGGCCAGGTTACATAAAGGACAGGCCAGGTTACATAAAGGCCAGGCTAGGTTACATAAAGGAAAGGTCAGGTTACATAAAGGACATGGCGGGTTACATAAAGGACAGGCCAGGTTACATAAAGGACAGGCAGGTTACATAAAGGACAGGCAGGTTACAAAATGTACAGGCCAGGTTAGATAAAGAAAAGCCCAGGTTACATAAAGGACAGGCTATGTTACATAAAGGACAGGCCATGTTCCATAAAGGACAGGGCAGGTTACATAAAGAAAACGAATGTTTACATAAAGGACCAGCAGGTTAAATAAAGGACTGGCCAGGTTACATAATGGACAGTAGGGTAACATAAAAGACACGACAGGTTACATAAAGAACAGGCCAGGTTACATAAAGGACTGGCCATGTTAAATAAAGGACAGGGCAGGTTACATAAAGGACAGACCAGGTTAAATAAAGGACAGGTCAGGTTACATAAAGGACAGGCTATGTTACATAAAGGACAGGCAATGTTACATAAAGGACAGGCTGTATTACATAAAGGACAGGGCAGGTCACATAAAGAAAAGGCCAGGTTACATAAAGAAAAGGCCAGGTTACATAAAGGACAGGCCATGTTACATAAAGGACAGGCCATGTTACATAAAGGACAGGGCAGGTTACATGAAGAACAGGCCAGGTTACATAAAGGACAGGCCAGGTTACATAAAGGACAGGCCAGGTTACATAAAGGACAGGCAGGTTACATAAAGGACAGGCCAGGTTACATAATGGACAAGATAGGTTACATAAAAGACGCGACAGGTTACATAAAGGACAGGCCATGTTACATAAAGGACAGGGCAGGTTACATAAAGGACAGGGCAGGTTACATAAAGAAAAGGCCAGGTTACATAAAGGACAGGCAGGTTACATAAAGGACAGGCCATGTTACATAAATGAAAAGCCAGGTTACATAGAGGACAGGGCAGGTTACATAAAGAAAAGGCCATGTTAGATAAAGGAAAGGCCATGTTGCATAATGGACAAGATAGGCTACATAAAAGACGCGACAGGTTACATAAAGGACAGGCCAGTTAACATAAAGGACAGTTAAGGTTACGTAAAGGACAGGCTATGTTACATAAAGGACAGGGAAGATTACACAAAGAAAAGGCCAGGTTACATAAAGAAAAGGCCAGGTTACATAAAGGACTGGCTATGTTACATAAAGGACAGGCCATGTTACATAAAGGACAGGGCATGTTACATAAAGGACAGGCCATTTTACATAAAGAAAACGCCAGGTTACATAAAGGACAGGCAGGTTACATACAGGACAGGCAGGTTACATAAAAGACAGGCCAGGTTACATAAAGGACAGGCGAGGTTACATAAAGGACAGGCCAGGTGACATAAAGGACAGGCCAAGTTACATAAAGGACAGGCCAGGTTACATAATGGACAGGATTCGTTACATAAAAGACACGACAGGTTACATAAAGGACAGGCCATGTTACATAAAGGACAGGCTAAGTTACATAAAGGACAGGACAGGTTACATAAAGGACAGGCAGGTTACATAAAAGACAGGCAGGTTACATAAAGGACAGGCCAGGTTAAAAAAAGGACAGGCCAGGTTACACAAAGGACAGGCCAGGTTACATAAAGGCCAGGCCAAGTTACAAGAATGACAAGTCAGGCTACATAAAGGACAGGCTAGGTTACATAAAGGCCAGGCAGGTTACATGAAGAACAGGCCAGGTTACATAAAGGACAGGCCATTTGACATAAAGGACAGGGCAGGTTACATAAAGGACAGGCCAGGTTACATAAAGGACAGGCCATATTACATAAAAGGACGGGCCAGGTTACATAAAGGACAGGCCATGTTACATAAAGGACAGGGCAGGTTACTTAAAGAAAAGGTTAGCTTACATTAAGGACAGGCAGGTTATATAAAGGACAGCCCATGTTACATAAAGGACAGGCCAGGTTTTATAGAGGACAGGGCAGGTTACATAAAGAAAAGGCCAGGTTACATAAAGGACAGGCAGGTTACATGAAGGACAGGCAGGTTACATAAAGGACAGGCCAGGTTACATAAAGGAAAGGTGAGGTTACATAAAGGACAGGCCAGGTTACATAAAGGACAGGCCAGGTTACATAAAGGAATTCCCAGGTTACATAATGGACAGGATAGGTTACATAAAAGACACGACAGGTTATATAAAGGACAGGCTAGGTTACATAAACGACAGACCATGTTACATAAAGGACTGGCTAAGTTACATAAAGGACAGGACAGGTTACATAAAGGACAGGCAGGTTACATAAAGGACAGACAAGTTACATAAAGGACATGCGAGGTTACATAAAGGACAGGCGAGGTTACATAAAGAACAGGCTAGATTACATAAAGGAAAGGCCAGGTTACACAAAGAACAGGCCAGGTTACATAAAGAACAGGCCATGTTACATAAAGGACCAGCGAGGTTACATAAAGGCCAGGCCAGGTTACATAAAGGACAGCCCAGGTTACATAAAGGACAGTCCATGTTGCATAAAAGACAGGCCAGGTTAAATAAATGACAGGGCAGGTTAAATAAAGAAAAGGCCAGGTAACATGAAGGACAGGCAGGTTACATAAAGGACAGGCCATGTTACATAAAGGACAGGCTAGGTTACATAAAGGACAGGCCAGGTTACACAAAGGACAGGCCAAGTTACATGAAGGACAGGTCAGGCTACATAAAGGACAGGCCAGGTTACATAAAGGCCAGGCCAGGTTACATGAAGGACAGGCCATGTTACATAAAGGACAGGCCAGGTTACATAGTGGACAGGCCAGGTTACATAAAGAAAAGCCATGTTACATAAAGGACAGGCCAGGTTACACAAAGGACAGGCCAGATTACATGAAGGCCAGGCTATGCTACATGAAGGACAGGTCAGGCTACATAAAGGACAGGCCAGGTTACATAAAGGACAGGCGAGGTTACATAAAGGACAGGCTAGATTACATAAAGAACAGGCCAGGTTACACAAAGGACAGCCCAGGTTACATAAAGACCAGGCCAAGTTACATGAAGGACAGGTCAGGTGACATAAAGGACAGGCCATGTTACATAGAGGACAGGCCAGCTTACATAATGGACAGGATAGGTTACATAAAAGACACGACAGGTTACATAAAGGAAATGCCATGTTACATAAAGGACAGACTAAGTTACATAAAGGACAGGACAGGTTACATAAAGGACAGACAGGTTACATAAAGGACTGGCCAGGTTACATAAAGGACAGGGCAGGTTACATAAAAAAAAGGCTAGGTTACATAAAGGACAGGCAGGTTACATAAAGGACAGGCCATGTTACATAAAGGACAGGGCAGGTTACATAAAGAAAAGGCCAGGTTACATAAAGAAAAGGCCAGGTTACATAAAGGACAGACTATGTTACCTAAAGGACAGGGCAGATTACATAAAGGTCAGCCCAGGTTATATAAAGAAAACGCATGTTTACATAAAGGACAGGCAGGTTACATAAAGGACAGGCAGGTTACATAAAGGACAGGCCTGGTTACATAAAGGACAGGGCAGATTACATAACGGACAGGCCAGGTTGGATAAAGGACAGGCCAAGTTACATAAAGGCCAGGCCAGGTTACTAAAAAAGGACAGGCCATGTTACATAAAGGACAGGCAGGTTACATAAAGGACAGGCCATGTTACATAAAGGACAGGCAAGGTTACATAGAGGATAGGCCAGGTTACATAAAGAAAAGCCATGTTACATAAAGGACAGGCCAGGTTACACAAAGGACAGGCCAGATTACATGAAGGCCAGGCTATGTTACATGAAGGACAGGTCAGGCTACATAAAGGACAGGCCAGGTTACATAAAGGACAGGCGAGGTTACATAAAGGACAGCCTAGATTACATAAAGGACAGGCCAGGTTGCACAAAGGACAGCCCAGGTTACATAAAGACCAGGCCAAGTTACATGAATGACAGGTCAGGTGACATAAAGGACAGGCCATGTTACATAGAGGACAGGCCAGCTTACATAATGGACAGGATAGGTTACATAAAAGACACGACAGGTTACATAAAGGAAATGCTATGTTACATAAAGGACAGACTAAGTTACATAAAAGACAGGACAGGTTACATAAAGGACAGACAGGTTACATAAAGGACAGGCCAGGTTACATAAAGGACAGGGCAGGTTACATAAAAAAAAGGCTAGGTTACATAAAGGACAGGCAGGTTACATAAAGGACAGGCCATGTTACATAAAGGATAGGGCAGGTTACATAAAGAAAAGGCCAGGTTACATAAAAAAAAGGCCAGGTTACATAAAGGACAGACTATGTTACCTAAAGGACAGGGCAGATTACATAAAGGACAGCCCAGGTTATATAAAGAAAACGCATGTTTACATAAAGGACAGGCAGGTTACATAAAGGACAGGCAGGTTACATAAAGGACAGGCCTGGTTACATAAAGGACAGGGCAGGTTACATAAATGAAAGGCCAGGTTACGTAAAGAAAACGCCAGGTTACGTAAAGGACAGGCATGTTACATAAAGGACAGGCAGGTTAATTAAAGGACAGGCAATGTTACATAAAGGACAGGCTGTATTACATAAAGGACAGGGCAGGTCACATAAAGAAAAGGCCAGGTTACATAAAGAAAAGGCCAGGTTTCATGAAAACAGGCTATGTTACATAAAGGACAGGCCATAAAAGTCCGGGCAGGTTTTACATAAAGGACCGGGCAGGTTACATAAAGGACAGGCCATATTACATAAAGGACCGGCGAGGTAACATGAAGGACAGGCCAGGTTACATAAAGGACAGGCCATGTTACATAAAGGACAGGCTAAGTTACATAAAGGACAGGACAGGTTACATAAAGGACAGGCCAGGTTACATAAAGGACAGGCAGGTTACATAAAGGACAGGTTAGGTTACATAATGGACAAGATAGGTTACATAAAAGACGCGACAGGTTACATAAAGGACAGGCCAGGTTACATAAAGGACAGGCTAAGTACATAAAGGACAGGCCAGGAAACATAAAGGACAGGCAAGGTTACATAAAGGACAGGCCATGTTACATAAAGTACAGGCTATGTTACATAAAGGACAGGGCAGGTTAGACAAAGAAAAGGCCAGGTTACATAAAGAAAATGCAAGGTTACATAAAGGACAGGCTATGTTACATAAAGGACAGGCCATGTTACATAAAGGACAGGGCAGGTTACATAAATGACAGGCCATGTTACATAAAGGACAGGCCAGGTTACATAAAGGACAGGCCATGTTACATAAAGGACAGGGCAGGTTAAATAAAGGACAGGGCAGGTTACATAAAGAAAAGGCCAGGTTACATAAAGGACAGGCCGGGTTACATAAAGGACAGGCCATGTTACATAAAGGACAGGGTAGGTTACATAAAAGACAGGCCAGGTTACATAAAGGACAGGCCAGGTTACATAAAGGACAGGCCATGTTACATAAAGGACAGGCCAGTTTACATAAAGGACAGGCCATGTTACATAAAGGACAGGCCAGGTTACATAAAGGACAGGCAAATTTACATAAAGGACAGGACAGGTTACATAAAGAAAAGGCCAGGTTACATAAAGAAAAGGCCAGGTTACATAAAGGACAGGCCATGTTACATAAAGGACAGGCCATGTTACATAAAAGACAGGGCAGGTTACATAAAGGACAGGCGAGGTTAAATAAAGGACAGGCCAATTACATAAAGGACAGGCGAGGTTACATAAAGGAAAGGCCAGGTTACATAAAGGACAGGCCAGGTTATATAAAGGATAGGCCATGTTACATAAAGGACAGGCAATGTTATATCAAGGACAGGATATGTTACATAAAGGACAGGCAGGTCACATAAAGAAAAGGCCAGGTTACATAAAGAAAAGGCAAGGTTTCACAAAAAACAGGCAATGTTACATAAAGGACCGGGCAGGTTACATAAAGGACAGGTCAGGTTACATAAAGAAAAAACCAGGTCACATAAAGGACAGGCAGGTTACATAAAGGACAGGCAGTTTACATAAAGGACAGGCCAGGTTACATAAAGGACAGGCCATGTTACATAAAGGACAGGGTAGGTTACATAAAGGACAGGCCAGGTTACATAAAGAAAACGCCAGGTTACATAAAGGAGAGGCAGGTTACATAAAGGACAGGCAGGTTACATAAAGGACAGGCCAGGTTACATATAAAGACAGGCGAGGTTACATAAAGGACAGGCAAGGTTACATAAAGGACAGGCCAGGTAACATAAAGGACAGCCCAGGTTACATAATGGACAGGATAGGTTACATAAAAGACACGACAGGTTACATAAAGGACAGGCCATGTTACATAAAGGACAGGGTAAGTTACATAAAGGACAGGACAGGTTACATAAAGGACAGGCAGGTTACATAAAGGACAGGAAGGTTACATAAAGGACAGGCGAGGTTACATAAAGGACAGGCGAGGTTACATAAAGGACAGGCTAGATTACATAAAGGATAGGCCAGGTTAAACAAGGGACAGGCCAGGTTACATAAAGGCCAGGCCAAGTTGCATGAAGGACAGGTCAGGCTACATAAAGGACAGGCCAGGTTACATAATGGCCAGGCCAGGTTACATGAAGGACAGGGTAGGTTACATAAAGGACAGGCCATGTTACATAAAGGACAGGGTATGTTACATAAAGGACAGGCCAGGTTACATAAAGGACAGGCCAGGTTACATAAAGGACAGGCCATGTTACATAAAGGACAGGCCAGGTAACATAAAGGACAGGCTATGTTACATGAAGGACAGGCCGGGTTACATAAAGGACAGGCCATGTTACATAAAGGACAGGGTAGGTTACATAAATGACAGGCCAGGTTACAAAAAGAAAACGCCAGGTTACATAAAGGACAGGCAGGTTACATAAAGGACAGGCAGGTTACATAAAGGACAGGCCAGGTTACATAAAGGACAGGCGAGGTTACATAAAGGACAGGCCCGGTTACATAAAGGACAGGCCAGGTTACATAAAGGACAGCCCAGGTTACATAATGGACAAGATAGGTTACATAAAAGACACGACAGGTTACATAAAGGACAGGCCATGTTACATAAAGGACAGGGTAAGTTACATAAAGGACAGGACAGGTTACATAAAGGACAGGCAGGTTACATAAAGGATAGGCAGGTTACATAAAGGACACGCGAGGTTACATAAAGGACAGGCGAGGTTACATAAAGGACAGGCTAGATTTACATAAAGGATAGGCCAGGTTAAACAAAGAACAGGCCAGGTTACATAAAGGCCAGGCCAAGTTGCATGAAGGACAGGTCAGGCTACATAAAGGACAGGCCAGGTTACATAATGGCCAGGCCAGGTTACATGAAGGACAGGGTAGGTTACTTAAAGGACAGGCCATGTTACATAAAGGACAGGGTAGGTTACATAAAAGACAGGCCAGGTTACATAAAGGACAGGCCAGGTTACATAAAGGACAGGCCATGTTACATAAAGGACAGGCCAGTTTACATAAAGGACAGGCCATGTTACATAAAGGACAGGCCAGGTTACATAAAGGACAGGCAAATTTACATAAAGGACAGGACAGGTTACATAAAGAAAAGGCCAGGTTACATAAAGAAAAGGCCAGGTTACATAAAGGACAGGCCATGTTACATAAAGGACAGGCCATGTTACATAAAAGACAGGGCAGGTTACATAAAGGACAGGCGAGGTTAAATAAAGGACAGGCCAATTACATAAAGGACAGGCGAGGTTACATAAAGGAAAGGCCAGGTTACATAAAGGACAGGCCAGGTTATATAAAGGATAGGCCATGTTACATAAAGGACAGGCAATGTTATATCAAGGACAGGATATGTTACATAAATGACAGGCAGGTCACATAAAGAAAAGGCCAGGTTACATAAAGAAAAGGCAAGGTTTCACAAAAAACAGGCAATGTTACATAAAGGACCGGGCAGGTTACATAAAGGACAGGTCAGGTTACATAAAGAAAAAACCAGGTCACATAAAGGATGGCAGGTTACATAAAGGACAGGCAGTTTACATAAAGGACAGGCCAGGTTACATAAAGGACAGGCGAGTTTACATAATAAACAGGCCATTTTACATAAAGGACAGGCCAGGTTAGGAAAAGGACAAACCTGGTTACATAAAGGCTAGGCCAGGTTACATGAAGGACGGGTCAGGTTACATAAAGGACAGACCAGGTTACATAAAGGACAGGCCATGTTACATAAAGGACAGGCCGGGTTGCATAAAGGACAGGCCAGGTTAAATAAAGGACAGGCCAGGTTACATAAAGGACAGGCCATGTTACATAAAGGACAGGCAATGTTACATAGAGGACAGGCTATGTTACATAAAGGACAGGGCAGGTTACATAAATGACAGGGCAGGTTAAAAAAAGAAAAGGCCAGGTTACATAAAGGACAGGCAGGTTACATAAAGGACAGGCCAGGTTACATAAAGGACAGGCGAGGTTACATAAAAGACAGGCCAGGTTACATAAAGGACAGGCCAGGTTACATAAAGGACAGCCCAGGTTACATAATGGACAGGATAGGTTACATAAAAGACACGACAGGTTACATAAAGGACAGGCCAGGTTACATAAAGGACAAGCTATGTTACATAAAGGACAGGGTAAGTTACATAAAGGACAGGACAGGTTACATAAAGGACAGGCAGGTTACATAAAGGACAGGCAGGTTACATAAAGGACAGGCGAGGTTACATAAAGGACAGGCGAGGTTACATAAAGGACAGGCTAGATTACATAAAGGATAGGCCAGGTTAAACAAAGGACAGGCCAGGTTACATAAAGGCCAGGCCAAGTTGCATGAAGGACAGGTCAGGCTACATAAAGGACAGGCCAGGTTACATAATGGCCAGGCCAGGTTACATGAAGGACAGGGTAGGTTACTTAAAGGACAGGCCATGTTACATAAAGGACAGGGTAGGTTACATAAAAGACAGGCCAGGTTACAGGACAGGCCAGGTTACATAAAGGACAGGCCATGTTACATAAAGGACAGGCCAGGTTACATAAAGGAAAGGCCATGTTACATAAAGGACAGGCCAGGTTACATAAAGGACAGGGCAGGTTACATAAAGAAATGCCAGGTTACATGAAGGACAGGCAGTTTACATAAAGGATAGGCCATGTTACATAAAGGACAGGCTAGGTTTTATGGAGGACAGGGCAGGTTACATAAATGACAGGCCAGTTTACATAAAGAAAACGCCAGGTTACATAAAGGACAGGCAGGTTACATAAAGGACAGGCAGGTTACATAAAGGACAGGCCAGGTTACATAAAGGACAGGCGAAGTTACATGAAGGACAGGCCAGGTTACATAAAGGACAGGCCAGGTTACATAAAGGACAGCCCAGGTTACATAATGGACAGGATAGGTTACATAAAAGACACGACAGGTTACATAAAGGACAGGCCAGGTTACATAAAGGACAGGCCATGTTACATAAAGGACAGGCTAAGTTACATAAAGGACAGGACAGGTTACATAAAGGACAGGCCGGTTACATAAAGGACAGGCAGGTTACATAAAGGACAGGCGAGATTACATAAAGGACAGGCGAGGTTACATAAAGGACAGGCTAGATTACATAAAGGACAGGCCAGGTTACATAAAGGACAGGCCAGGTTACATAAAGGACAGGCCAGGTTACATAAAGGACAGCCCAGGTTACATAATGGACAGGATAGGTTACATAAAAGACACGACAGGTTACATAAAGGACAGGCCAAGTTACATAAAGGACAGCCCAGGTTACATAATGGACAGGATAGGTTACATAAAAGACACGACAGGTTACATAAAGGACAGGCAGGTTACATAAACGACAGGCCATGTTACATAAAGGACAGGCTAAGTTACATAAAGGACAGGACAGGTTACATAAAGGACAGGCTAAGTTACATAAAGGACAGGACAGGTTACATAAAGGACAGGCAGGTTACATAAAGGACAGGCGAGGTTGCATAAAGGACAGGCTAGATTACATAAAGGACAGGCCAGGTTACACAAAGGACAGGATAGGTTACATAAAGGCCAGGCCAAGTTACATGAAGAACAGGTCAGGCTACATAAAGGACAGGCCAGGTTACATAATGGCCAGGCCAGATTACATGAAGGACAGGCCAGGTTACATAAAGGACAGGCCATGTTACATAAAGTACAGGCTATGTTACACAAAGGACAGGGCAGGTTACACAAAGAAAAGGCCATGTTACATAAAGGACAGGCCAGGTTACATAAAGGACAGGCCATGTTACATAAAGGACAGGCCAGGTTACATAAAGGACAGGGCAGGTTACATAAAGAAAAGGCCAGGTTACATGAAGGACAGGCAGTTTACATAAAGGACAGGTCATGTTACATAAAGGACTGGCCAGGTTACATAAAGAAAACGCAAGTTATATAAAGGACAGGCAGGTTACATAAAGGACAGGCAGGTTACATAAAGGACAGGCCAGGTTACATAAAGGACAGGCGAAGTTACATGAAGGACAGGCCAGGTTACATAAAGGACAGGCCAGGTTACATAAAGGACAGCCCAGGTTACATAATGGACAGGATAAGTTACATAAAAGACACGACAGGTTACATAAAGGACAGGCCAGGTTACATAAAGGACAGGCCATGTTACATAATGGACAGGCGAGGTTACATAAAGGACAGGCCAGGTGACATATAGGACATGCCAGGTTACTTAAACGACAGGCCAGGTTACATAATGGACAGGATAGGTTGCATAAAAGACAAGACAGGTTACATAAAGGACAGGCCATGTTACATAAAGGACAGGCTAAGTTACATAAAGGACAGGACAGGTTACATAAAGGACAGGGGCAGGTTACATAAAAGACAGGCAGGTTACATAAAGGACAGGCCAGGTTAAAAAAAGGACAGGCCAGGTTACACAAAGGACAGGCCAGGTTACATAAAGGCCAGGCCAAGTTACATGAATGACAAATCAGGCTACATAAAGGACAGGCCAGGTTACATAAAGGCCAGAACATGTTACATGAAGAACAGGCCTGGTTACATAGAGGACAGGCTATTTAACATAAAGGACAGGGCAGGTTACATAAAGGACAGGCCAGGTTACATAAAGGACAGGGCAGGTTACATAAAGAAAAGGCCAGGTTACATGAAGGACAGGCAGTTTACATAAAGGACAGGCCATGTTACATAAAGGACAGGCCAGGTTACATAAATGACTGGCCAGGTTACATAAAGAAAACGCCAGGTTACATAAAGGACAGGCAGGTTACATAAAGGACAGGCAGGTTACATAAAGGACAGGCCAGGTTACTTAAAGGACAAGCGAGGTTACATGAAGGACAGGCCACGTTAAAGGACAGGCCAGGTTACATAAAGGACAGCCCTGGTTACATAATGGACAGGATAGGTTACATAAAAGACACGACAGGTTACATAAAGGACAGGCCAGGTTACATAAAGGACAGGCCATGTTACATAAAGGACAGGCTAAGTTACATAAAGGACAGGACAGGTTACATAAAGGACAGGCAGGTTACATAAAGAACAGGCAGGTTACATAAAGGACAGGCGAGATTACATAAAGGACAGGCGAGGTTACATAAAGGACAGGCTAGATTACATAAAGGACAGGCCAGTTTACATAAAGGACAGGCCAGGTTACATAAAGGACAGGCCAGGTTACATAAAGAAAGCAGGTTACATAATGGACAGGATAGGTTAAATAAAAGACACGACAGGTTACATAAAGGACAGGCCAGGTTACATAAAGGAAAGGCCATGTTACATAAAGGACAGGCTAAGTTACATAAAGGGCAGGACAGGTTACATAAAGGACAGGCAGGTTACATAAAGGACAGGCAGGTTACATAAAGGACAGGCCAGATTACATAAAGGACAGGCCATGGTTACATAAAGGACAGGCTAGTTACATAAAGGACAGGCAGGTTAACATAAAGGACAGGCAGGTTACATAAAGGACAGGCAGGTTACATAAAGAAAAGGCCAGGTTACATAAAGGACAGGCAGGTTACATAAAGGACAGGCAGGTAACATAAAGGACAGGAAAGGTTACATAAAGGACAGGCTATGTTACATAAAGGAAAGGCTATGTTAAATAAAGGAGAGGGCAAGTTATACAAAGAAAAGGCCAGGTTACATGAAGAAAAGGCCAGGTTACATAAAGGACAGGCTATGTTACATAAAGGACAGGCCATCTTACATAAAGGACAGGGCAGGTTACATAAAGGGCAGGCCACTTTACATAAAGAAAACGCCGGGTTACATGAAAAGGCTGCAGGTTACATACAGGACAGGCAGGTTACATAAAGGACAGGCCAGGTTACATAAAGGACAGGCGAGGTTACATGAAGGACAGGCCACGTTAAAGGACAGGCCAGGTTACATAAAGGACAGCCCAGGTTACATAATGGACAGGATAGGTTACATAAAAGACACGACAGGTTACATAAAGGACAGGCCAGGTTTATAAAGGACAGGCCATGTTACATAAAGGACAGGCTAAGTTACATAAAGGACAGGACAGGTTACATAAAGGACAGGCAGGTTACATAAAGGACAGGCAGGTTACATAAAGGACAGGCGAGATTACATAAAGGACAGGCGAGGTTACATAAAGGACAGGCTAGATTACATAAAGGACAGGCCAGTTTACATAAAGGACAGGCCAGGTTACATAAAGGACAGGCCAGGTTACATAAAGGAAAGCCCAGGTTACATAATGGACAGGATAGGTTACATAAAAGACACGACAGGTTACATAAAGGACAGGCCAGGTTAAATAAAGGAAAGGCCATGTTACATAAAGGACAGGCCAGGTTACCTAAAGGACAGGCGAGGTTACATAAAGGACAAGCCAGGTGACATATAGGACAGGCCAGGTTACTTAAAGGACAGGCCAGGTTACATAGTGGACAGGATAGGTTGCATAAAAGACACGAAGGGTTACATAAAGGACAGGCCATGTTACATAAAGGACAGGCTAAGTTACATAAAGGACAGGACAGGTTACATAAAGGACAGGGGCAGGTTACATAAAAGACAGGCAGGTTACATAAAGGACAGGCCAGGTTAAAAAAAGGACAGGTTAGGTTACACAAAGGACAGGCCAGGTTACATAAAGGCTAGGCCAAGTTACATGAATGACAGGTCAGGCTACATAAAAGACAGGCCAGGTTAAATAAAGGCCAGGGCAGGTTACATGAAGAACAGGCCAGGTTACATAGAGGACAGGCCATTTAACTTAAAGGACAGGGCAGGTTACATAAAGGACAGGCCAGGTTACATAAAGGACAGGCCATATTACATAAAAGGACAGGCCAGGTTACATAAAGGACAGGCCATTTTACATAAAGGACAGGCCAGGTTACATAAACGACAGGGCAGGTTACTTAAAGAAAAGGTTAGGTTACATTAAGGACAGGCAGGTTACATAAAAGACAGGCCATGTTACATAAAGGACAGGCCAGTTTACATAAAGAAAACGCCAGGTTACATAAAGGACAGGCAGGTTACATAAAGGACAGGCAGGTTACATAAAGGACAGGCCAGGTTACATAAAGGACAGGCGAGGTTACATAAAGGACAGCCCAGTTTACATAATGGACAGGATAGGTTACATAAAAGACACGACAGGTTACATAAAGGACAGGCCAGGTTACATAAAGGACAGGCTATGTTACATAAAGGATAGGGTAAGTTAAATAAAAGACAGGACAGATTACATAAAGGACAGGCAGGTTACATAAAGGACAGGCAGGTTACATAAAGGACAGGCGAGGTTACATAAAGGACAGCCCAGTTTACATAATGGACAGGATAGGTTACATAAAAGACACGACAGGTTACATAAAGGACAGGCAAGGTTACATAAAGGACAGGCTATGTTACATAAAGGATAGGGTAAGTTAAATAAAGGACAGGACAGGTTACATAAAGGACAGGCAGGTTACATAAAGGACAGGCAGGTTACATAAAGGACAGGCCAGGTTACACAAAGGACAGGCCAGGTTACGTAAAGGCCAGTATAATATACATGAAGGACTGGTCAGGCTACATAAAGGACAGGCCAGGTTACATAATAACCAGGCCAGGTTACATGAAGGACAGGCCGGGTTACATAAAGGAAAGGCCATGTTACATAAAGGACAGGGTAGGTTACATAAAGGACAAACTAGGTTACATAAAGGACAGGCCAGGTTACATAAAGGACAGGCTATGTTACATAAAGGACAGGCCAGGTTACATAAAGGACAGGCCATGTTACATAAAGGACAGGCCTGGTTACATAAAGGACAGGGCAGATAACATAAAGAAAAGGCCAGGTTACATAAAGGACAGGCAGGTTACATAAAGGACAGGAAAGGTTACATAGGGTACAGGGCAGGTTACATAAAGAAAAGGCCATGTTACATAAAGGACAGGCCATGTTACATAAAGGACAGGGCAGGTTACATAAATGAAAGGCCAGGTTAGATAAAGCAAACGCCAGGTTACATAAAGGACAGGCAGGTTACATAAAGGACAGGCAGGTTACATAAAAGACAGGCCAGGTTACATAAAGGACCGGCGAGGTTACATAAAGGACAGGCCAGGTTACATAAAGGACAGGCCAGGTTACATAATGGACAAGATAGATTACATAAAGACGCGACAGGTTAAATAAAAGACAGGCCAGGTTACATAAAGGACAGGCTAGATTACATAAAGGACAGGCCAGGTTACACAAAGGGCAGGCCAAGTTACATAAAGGCCAGGATAAGTTACATGAAGGACAGGTCAGGCTACATAAAGGACAGGCCAGGTTACATAAAGGACAGGCAGGAAACATAAAGAACAGGAAAGGTTACATAAAGGACAGGCCATGTTACATAAAGGAAAGGCTATGTTACATAAAGGAGAGGGCAAGTTACACAAAGAAAAGGCCAGGTTACATGAAGAAAAGGCCAGGTTACATAAAGGACAGGCTATGTTACATAAAGGACAGGCCATGTTACATAAAGGACAGGGCAGGTTACATAAAGGACAAGCCAGGTTACATAAAGAAAACGCCGGGTTACATAAAGGACATGCAGGTTACATACAGGACAGGCAGGTTACATAAAGGACAGGCCAGGTTACATAAAGGACAGGCGAGGTTACATAAAGGACAAGCCAGGTGACATATAGGACAGGCCAGGTTACTTAAAGGACAGGCCAGGTTACATAGTGGACAGGATAGGTTGCATAAAAGACACGACAGGTTACATAAAGGACAGGCCATGTTACATAAAGGACAGGCTAAGTTACATAAAGGACAGGACAGGTTACATAAAGGACAGGGGCAGGTTACATAAAAGACAGGCAGGTTACATAAAGGACAGGCCAGGTTAAAAAAAGGACAGGTTAGGTTAAACAAAGGACAGGCCAGGTTACATAAAGGCCAGGCCAAGTTACATGAATGACAGGTCAGGCTACATAAAAGACAGGCCAGGTTACATAAAGGCCAGGGCAGGTTACATGAAGAACAGGCCAGGTTACATAGAGGACAGGCCATTTAACTTAAAGGACAGGGCAGGTTACATAGAGGACAGGCCATTTAACTTAAAGGACAGGGCAGGTTACATAAAGGACAGGCCAGGTTACATAAAGGACAGGCCATATTACATAAAAGGACAGGCCAGGTTACATAAAGGACAGGCCATTTTACATAAAGGACAGGCCAGGTTACATAAAGGACAGGGCAGGTTACTTAAAGAAAAGGTTAGGTTACATTAAGGACAGGCAGGTTACATAAAAGACAGGCCATGTTACATAAAGGACAGGCTAGGTTTTATAGAGGACAGGGCAGGTTACATAAATGACAGGCCATGTTGCATAAAAGACAGGCCAGGTTACATAAAGGACAGGGCAGGTTACATAAAGAAAAGCCCAGGTTACATGAAGGACAGGCAGGTTACATAAAGGACAGGCCATGTTACATAAAGGACAGGCCAGGTTACATAAAGAACAGGCCAGGTTACACAAAGGACAGGCCAGGTTACATAAAGGTTAGGCCAAGTTACATAAAGGACAGGTTAGGCTATATAAAGGACAGGCCATGTTACATAAAGGACAGGGTAGGTTACATAAAGGACAGGCAGGTTACATAAAGGACAGGCAGGTTACATAAAGGACAGGCCAGGTTACATAAAGGACAGGCGAGGTTACATAAAGGACAGGCCAGGTTACATAAAGGACAGCCCAGGTTACATAATGGACAGGATAGGTTACATAAAAGACACGACAGGTTACATAAAGGACAGGCCAGGTTACATAAAGGACAGGCTATGTTACATAAAGGATAGGCTAAGTTAAATAAAGGACAGGACAGGTTACATAAAGGACAGGCAGGTTACATAAAGGACAGGCAGGTTATATAAAGGACAGGCGAGGTTGCATAAAGGACAGGCGAGGTTACATAAAGGACAGGATAGATTACATAAAGGACAGGCCAGGTTACACAAAGGACAGGCCAGGTTACGTAAAGGCCAGTATAATATACATGAAGGACTGGTCAGGCTACATAAAGGATAGGCCAGGTTACATAACAACCAGGCCAGGTTACATGAAGGACAGGCCGGGTTACATAAAGACAGGCCATGTTACATAAAGGACAGGGTAGGTTACATAAAGGACAGGCTAGGTTACATAAAGGACAGGCCAGGTTACATAAAGGGCAGGCCATGTTACATAAAGGACAGGCCAGGTTACATAAAGGACAGGCCATGTTACATAAAGGACAGGCCTGGTTACATAAAGGACAGGGCAGATAACATAAAGAAAAGGCCAGGTTACATAAAGGACAGGGAGGTTACATAAAGGACAGGAAAGGTTACATAGAGTACAGGGCAGGTTACATAAAGAAAAGGCCATGTTACATAAAGGACAGGCCATGTTACATAAAGGACAGGGCAGGTTACATAAATGAAAGGCCAGGTTACATAAAGCAAACAACAGGTTACATAATGGACAGGCAGGTTACATAAAGGACAGGCAGGTTACATAAAGGACAGGCCAGGTTAAATAAAGGACCGGCGAGGTTACATAAAGGACAGGCCAGGTTACATAAAGGACAGGCCAGGTTACATAATGGACAAGATAGGTTACATAAAGACGCGACAGGTTACATAAAGGACAGGCCAGGTTACATAAAGGACAGGCTAGATTACATAAAGGACAGGCCAGGTTACACAAAGGACAGGCCAGGTTACGTAAAGGCCAGTATAATATACATGAAGGACTGGTCAGGCTACATAAAGGACAGGCCAGGTTACATAATAACCAGGCCAGGTTATATGAAGGACAGGCCGGGTTACATAAAGACAGGCCATGTTACATAAAGGACAGGGTAGGTTACATAAAGGACAGGCTAGGTTACATAAAGGACAGGGCAGATAACATAAAGAAAAGGCCGGGTTACATAAAGGACAGGGAGGTTACATAAAGGACAGGAAAGGTTACATAGAGTACAGGGCAGGTTACATAAAGAAAAGGCCATGTTACATAAAGGACAGGCCATGTTACATAAAGGACAGGGCAGGTTACATAAATGAAAGGCCAGGTTACATAAAGCAAACGCCAGGTTACATAATGGACAGGCAGGTTACATAAAGGACAGGCAGGTTACATAAAGGACAGGCCAGGTTACATAAAGGACAGGCGAGGTTACATAAAGGACAAGCCAGGTGACATATAGGACAGGCCAGGTTACTTAAAGGACAGGCCAGGTTACATAGTGGACAGGATAGGTTGCATAAAAGACACGACAGGTTACATAAAGGACAGGCCATGTTACATAAAGGACAGGCTAAGTTACATAAAGGACAGGACAGGTTACATAAAGGACAGGGGCAGGTTACATAAAAGACAGGCAGGTTACATAAAGGACAGGCCAGGTTAAAAAAAGGACAGGTTAGGTTAAACAAAAGACAGGCCAGGTTACATAAAGGCCAGGCCAAGTTACATGAATGACAGGTCAGGCTACATAAAAGACAGGCCAGGTTACATAAAGGCCAGGGCAGGTTACATGAAGAACAGCCCAGGTTACATAGAGGACAGGCCATTTAACTTAAAGGACAGGGCAGGTTACATAAAGGACAGGCCAGGTTACATAAAGGACAGGCCATATTACATAAAAGGACAGGCCAGGTTACATAAAGGACAGGCCATTTTACATAAAGGACAGGCCAGGTTACATAAAGGACAGGGCAGGTTACTTAAAGAAAAGGTTAGGTTACATTAAGGACAGGCAGGTTACATAAAAGACAGGCCATGTTACATAAAGGACAGGCTAGGTTTTATAGAGGACAGGGCAGGTTACATAAATGACAGGCCAGGTTACATAAAGAAAACGCCAGGTTACATAAAGGACAGGCAGGTTACATAAAGGACAGGCAGGTTACATAAAGGACAGGCCAGGTTACATAAAGGACAGGCGAGGTTACATAAAGGACAGGCCAGGTTACATAAAGGACAGCCCAGGTTACATAATGGACAGGATAGGTTACATAAAAGACACGACAGGTTACATAAAGGACAGGCCAGGTTACATAAAGGACAGGCTATGTTACATAAAGGATAGGCTAAGTTAAATAAAGGACAGGACAGGTTACATAAAGGACAGGCAGGTTACATAAAGGACAGGCAGGTTATATAAAGGACAGGCGAGGTTGCATAAAGGACAGGCGAGGTTACATAAAGGACAGGATAGATTACATAAAGGACAGGCCAGGTTACACAAAGGACAGGCCAGGTTACGTAAAGGCCAGTATAATATACATGAAGGACTGGTCAGGCTACATAAAGGACAGGCCAATTTACACAATAACCAGGCCAGGTTACATGAAGGACAGGCCGGGTTACATAAAAACAGGCCATGTTACATAAAGGACAGGGTAGGTTACATAAAGGACAGGCTAGGTTACATAAAGGAAAGGCCAGGTTACATAAAGGGCAGGCCATGTTACATAAAGGACAGGCTAGGTTACATAAAGGACAGGCCATGTTACATAAAGGACAGGCCTGGTTACATAAAGGACAGGGCAGATAACATAAAGAAAAGGCCAGGTTACATAAAGGACAGGGAGGTTACATAAAGGACAGGAAAGGTTACATAGAGTACAGGGAAGGTTACATAAAGAAAAGGCCATGTTACATAAAGGACAGGCCATGTTACATAAAGGACAGGGCAGGTTACATAAATGAAAGGCCAGGTTACATAAAGCAAACAACAGGTTACATAATGGACAGTTAGGTTACATAAAGGACAGGCAGGTTACATAAAGGACAGGCCAGGTTAAATAAAGGACCGTCGAGGTTACATAAAGGACAGGCCAGGTTACATAAAGGACAGGCCAGGTTACATAATGGACAAGATAGGTTACATAAAGACGCGACAGGTTACATAAAGGACAGGCCAGGTTACATAAAGGACAGGCTAGATTAAATAAAGGATAGGCCAGGTTACACAAAGGACAGGCCAGGTTACATAAAGGCCAGGATAAGTTACATGAAGGACAGGTCAGGCTACATAAAGGACAGGCCAGGTTACATAATAGCTAGACCAGGTTACATGAAGGACAGGCCGGGTTACATAAAGGACAGGCCTTGTTACATAAAGGACAGGGTAGGTTAGATAAAGGACAGGCAAGGTTACATAAAGGACAGGCAGGTTACATAAAAAACAGGCGAGGTTGCATAAAGGACAGGCGAGGTTACATAAAGGACAGGATAGATTACATAAAGGACAGGCCAGGTTACACAAAGGACAGGCCAGGTTACGTAAAGGCCAGTATAATATACATGAAGGACTGGTCAGGCTACATAAAGGACAGGCCAGGTTACATAATAACCAGGCCAGGTTACATGAAGGACAGGCCGGGTTACATAAAGACAGGCCATGTTACATAAAGGAAAGGGCAGGTCAAATAAAGAAAAGGCCAGATTACATAAAGAAAAGGCCAGGTTTCATAAAAAACAGGCCATGTTACATGAAGGACAGGCCATAAAGGACCGGGCAGGTTTTACATAAAGGACCGGGCAGGTTACATAAAGGACAGGCCAGGTTACATAAAGAAAAGGCCAGGTTACATAAAGGATGGGCAAGTTACATAAAGGACTGGCAGGTTAAATAAAGGACAGACCAGGTTACATAAAGGACAGGCGAGGTTACATAAGGGACACGCCATTTTACACACAGGACAAACTGGGTTACACAAAGGACAGACCAGGTTACATAAAGGCCAGGCCAGGTTACATGAAGGACAGGTCAGGTTACATAAAGGACAGGCAAAGTTACATAAAAGCCAGGCCAGGTTACATGAAGGACAGGCCGGGTTAGATAAAGGACAGGCCATGTTACATAAAGGACAGGGTAGGTTACATAAAGGATAAGCCAGGTTACATAAAGGACAGGCCCGGTTACATAAAGGACAGGCTATGTTACATAAAGGACAGGCCAGGTTATATAAAGGACAGGCTACGTTACATAAAGGACAGGGCAGGTTACAGAAAGGACAGGCCAGGTTACATAAAGGACAGGCCAGGTTACATAAAGGACAGGCCATGTTACATAAAGGACAGGCCAGGTTACATAAAGGACAGGGCAAGTTACATAAAGAAAAGGCAAGGTTAAATAAAGGACAGGCTGGTTACATAAAGGACAGGCCATGTTACGTAAAGGACAGTCAAAGTTACATAGAGGACAGGGCAGGTTACATAAAGAAAAGGCCATGTTACATAAAGAACTGGCCATGTTACATAAAGGACAGGGCATGTTACATAAATGAGAGGCCAGGTTACGTAAAGAAAACGCCAGGTTACATAAAGGACAGGCAGGTTACATAAAGGACAGGCAGGTTACATAAAGGGCAGGCCAGGTTAAATAAAGGACAGGCGAGGTTACATAAAGGACAGGCCAGGTTACATAAAGGAAAGGCCAGGTTACATAATGGACAAGATAGGTTACATAAAAGACACGACAGGTTACATAAAGGACAGGCCAGGTTAAATAAAGGACATGCCATGTTACATAAAGGACAGGGTAGGTTACACAAAGAAAAGGCCAGGTTACATAAAGAAAAGGCAAGGTTACATAAAGGACAAGCAATTTTACATAAAGGACAGGCCAGGTTACATAAAGGACAGGCCTGGTTACATAAAGAAAAACCCAGGTTACATAAAGGAAAGGCAGGTTACATAAAGGACTGGCAGGTAACATAAAGGACAGGCCAGGTTACATAAAGGACAGGCGAGGCTACATAAACGACAGGCCTGATTACATAAAGGACAGGCAAGGTTACACAAAGGACAGGCCAGGTTACATAAAGGCCCGTTCAGGTTGCATGAAGGACATGTCAGGTTACATAAAGGATAGGCCAGGTTACATAAAGGCCAGGCCAGGTTACATGAAGGACAGGCCATGTTACATAAAGAACAGGCCATGTTACATAAAGGACCAGCGAGGTTACATAAAGGCCAGGCAAGTTTACATAAAGGACAGGCCAGGTTACATAAAGGACAGTCCATGTTGCATAAGAGACAGGCCAGGTTACACAAAGGACAGGGCAGGTTACATAAAGAAAAGGCCAGGTTACATGAAGGACTAGCAGGTTACATAAAGGACAGGCCATGTTACATAAAGGCCAGGCCAGGTTACATAAAGGACAGGTCAGGTTACACAAAAGTCAGGCCAGGTTACATAAAGGCCAGGCCAAGTTACATAAAGGACAGGTCAGGCTATATAAAGGACAGGCCAGGTTACATAAAGGCCAGGCCAGGTTACATGAAGGACAGGCCAGGTTACATAAAGGACAGGCTATGTTACATAAAGGACAGGCCAGGTTACAGAAAGGACAGGCCAGGTTACATAAAGGACAGGCCAGGTTACATAAAGGACAGGCCATGTTACATAAAGGACAGGCCAGGTTAGATAAAGGACAGGAAATGTTACATAAAGGACAGGCCAGGTTACATAAAGCACAGGCCAGGTTACATAGAGAAAAGGCCAGGTTACATAAAGGACAGGCAGGTTACATAAAGGACAGGCCATGTTACATAAAGGAAAGGCCAGGTTACATAAAGGACAGGGCAGGTTACATAAAGAAAAGGCCAGGTTACATGAAGGACAGGCAGGTTACATAAAGGACAGGCCATGTTACATAAAGGACAGGCCAGGTTACATAAAGGACAGGCCAGGTTACTCCAAGGACAGGCCAGGTTACATAAAAGCCAGGCCAAGTTACATGAAGGACAGGTCAGGCTACATAAAGGACAGGCAGGTTACATAAAGAAAAGGCCAGGTTACATAAAGGACAGGCCAGGCTACATAAAGGATATGCAGGTTACATAAAGGAAAGGCCAGGTTACATAAAGGACAGGCAGTTGAACGGAAAAGTTTAGGTTGAAAAATTTCGTCTTGTTGAAAACCCCTTTCTGAAGGAGAACAAAATATTTATTCGTAAAATAAAAGTCTATAAACTATAACGTTTATCTGGTCAGCGCGTTATTTATTTGGTGATTCTTCAGTAGTGTAGAAAGTGTGTAGGGTGGTGAATTTCAATTTTTTTCTTAGTTAATTCGTACGTTTTCAGTCCTATATTGATACTGGTGAACTTTATCAATCACTTTTAGTCATATATCCCTGTTTTGCAGTGCAATTAATAAGTCAAATATTAGTAAAGAGAAGTATCCAAATGTTAGAAAAATAGTAAATTTTATGCATGAATTATGAGATCCATCATTTCTGGACATTCTTTCTTGTATTCTGTGCATGCGTCATATTTTCTTTAGTGAATATTTTTTAGTTTGGGAACGTTTTCCATGCCAATATTAGGGAACTTAAGCATGTAGGACGGGAACACGACGTCGTCTATCAATACAATAGGTCATTGGAAAGAAATGAATAATTAAAGACCTATAGGAGTTTTGTACCTATATTTCGTTCAGTTTACAACGAAAACACGTCGTTTTTAACGTTTTGTGTAGAATGGTTTCATTTCAGTACCCAGCGAGCGCTTCCTCGAATTAGGTTGTTAGGAATTATACCTAAACGTAAACACAATGTTTTCAACGTCTTATAAATATATAATCTCAATAAATTGGTACATTTTATAAGATACAACAACCGCTTTGCCACAGCATTTATTTAAATGAGTATTTCAGCAGCGTCGTTGTCGTGTTGAGTAATATCAAACCATGTTTTGTTTTCAATACACCAAGACCGAGGTTTGATATTTTACCCTATAGACCGAACAGTCGAAGTTAGTAAGTTCTTTATTATATGGCATAATTCATGCATATATTGTAATGCATAACTTTTTATGAATAATTTTAATGATCAATCTCATCCAGGCACACGACACTGCGAGTTTTGCTTTGTTTTTCACAGGGCAATAAACGAAAATGCGGACCTGTCAGCAGCCAATCAAATTGCAGAATTGACCAAAACAAACGCTTCCCATATAAAAATTTCTTTATTAGGTTGGTTTTGAGTACATTCGCATTGCCATACAAACACTATAAGTTCAGAGGAGCATTGTTCTGTCATTTAGCGTCGTTTAAGCACAATTTTACACACGACTCAAATTCCGTTACTTAGTTATTTAATTGTTCAAATTGTAGGTAGCGTTTCCGAACAATTTGCTATGAATCAGACAATTTGCTATCAATCAGTTGTTTGACATTGCATTTTATTCTCTTAATCTGTAGTTTATAATCACAATTTTTATCATCTGGCTTCTAAAATTAAACAAGTATGCTCAAACAAATAATATTTATTTGCGCTATCTTAATTTACGGCCACATTTCTTTCGGGGCTCTTTTTTTCACCACCCCCCTGTACACATGAGTATTTTACGTCAGTTCGGTGTGGAAAGTCGAAACAGGATTTACTTCCATATTCAAAAGGTACGTTTATGTTGCTTTTATAGCTTTTTGAATCTAAATTGAGAAATAGGTAGTGAAATTATTTTCTTTTTTTCTATTATCTTTACATGTGTTTCAAAAACTCGACCTCATGTTCAATAAAGCCATCATCTTGTAGTTTCGCAGTACAAAGACATAGTCAAAACTGCAACTTGAGAAATCTTTGGCTGGATTTGTCCTACATTATTGGAGAGGACGTGCAAATGAAGTTTTAGATCTACTTTTATGAAAAATAATGCTTCATTCCAAGGGTTTATTTCAACTTAATTTAATATCAGTTTATTTTAGCTAAATTGTCGTGAATAATTAGCATCACGCCTGGGTTTTAAATAAACTGGCGCAAGAACCCTCTTTGCAGATCTGCCGCACTATTAAACAATCTCGTTCCCCAAGCCTGCTATTTCTCTGGCGAGAAAAAAAGGCCCGGGGAAAATCCAAACCGTAACCAAAAATCTTGATTTCCGATTCGTAACGGTTTTTTGTATTCCAAATTAAAACAGCGCGAACGACCATTTCTGAACATTTCTGATTTCGATTATCCCAGAGCCTTTGTTTTTCCGTCAGAGAAATCGCGGGCTCGGGAAATAAGATTGCGACACTAACTAAAGTTTTGTTTAGTCTTTAGCTTTCGTTTATAATTAACAACCAAACTCCTCTAGCCTGCATGTGTATAACTTTACGCAACCCGTTGTCTTTCTTATGTATTATAATTATAGGTTCTCAAAACATGATAAGCGACTGAGCATCATGATTGAGTAAATGTTCACCAACATTGTGCGAACGTTTGTCAAGGGTCATTAAACAAACTTTGTTAGTTAAAAACCAAGTGGAACACGATCCACGACCGAACAGCGCAGAAATAATAGTGCCTTGATAATTTCCCGTGGGCACAAAGCTGGCAAAATAGCTGCTCGGTGCAAATATATAGGAGCAACAGAAATACAATATGGACGAGGAGGAATTTGCATCACACAATACAGAAAACATCCAATTTAAACCCAAAATACTCGATGCGCTGCCACGTTCGAAACCATAATCGCTCGTTATCGATATCCACAACCAGTTGTGTCCGCATGGATCCATCTTACTCTACAACATTTTCACCCACTTGTTCCTCGGGTTCCCCATTGTCCACATCTACCAAGGAAACTCCTTTGCGTTCAGGAATGACGTCATAAAAAGAACGTTGCCAGTCTTTCGTTTCAAGATACGTCAGCATGATTTCAAATACTGAAATATTATTTTGTACAAATTTAAATTGTGGAATGCGAATAATTCCATTCCAGCAGTGCATTGTTTTTCGAGCATGCAGTTAACATTCGTAACGCTAATACTGTTGTGCTTACCATGATTAACCGTGAGTACATTCCTAGACCGCAATTTGACGAAGTTACTAATCGGTAGCTGGGCATGATTCAGGTGATTTTCCACGGCAATTTTATGGCACAAGCCCTAGAATAAAAGGTTGCCATTACAAGGGTATAACTTATGAACGTATTGTTATGTGAACAGGCCAGGTTACAAAAAAAACAGGCCAGGTTACATAAAGGACAGGCCAGGTTACATAAAGGACAGGCCAGGTTACATAAAGGACAGGCCAGGTTACATAAAGGACAAGCCAGGTTACATAAAGGACAGGCAGGTTACATAAAGGACAGGTCAGGTTACATAAAGGACAGGCCAGGTTACCTAAAGGACAGGCAGGTTACATAAAGGAGAGGCTAGGTTACATAAAAGACCAGCAGGTTACATAAAGGACAGGCAGGTTACATAAAGGACAGGCTAGGTTACATAAATGACATGCCATGTTACATAAAGGACAGGCCATGTTACCTAAAGGACAGGGCAGGTTACAGAAAGGACAGGCCAGTTTACATAAAGAAAAGGCCAGGTTACATAAAGGACAGGCAGGTTACATAAAGGACAGGCAGGTTACATAAAGGACAGGCCTGGTTACATAAAGGACAGGCGAGGTTACTATGGAGGCCTATGGAGGCCTATGGATAGCTATCGACGGCTATGGAGGCCTATGGAAGGCTATGGATGGCTATCGTGGCCTATGGAAGGCTATGGATGACCTATGGGGGCCTATGGATGGCTATGAAGAGCAATGGAGGCCTATGGATGGCTATGGATGGCCTATGGAGGCCTATGGATTGCTATGGAGGCCTATGGATAGCTATGGACGGCAATGGAGGCATATGGATGGCAATGGAAGGATATGGATGGCTTATGAGGACCTATGGATGGCTATGGAGCGCTATGAAGGCTTATGGATAGCTATGGATGGCCTATGGAGGCCTATGGATGGCTATCGAGGCCTTTGGAGGCCTTTGGAGGCCTATGGATAGCTATGGATGGCCTATGGAGGCCTATGGATAGTTATGGATGGCTGTGGAAGGCTATGGATGGCTTATGAGGACCTATGGATTGCTATGGAGCGCTATGGAGGCTTATCGATAGTTATGGATAGTTTATCGGTGGATATGGATAGCTATGGAGGCCTATGGATAGTTATGGATGGCTATGGATGGTCTACGGAGGCCTATGGATTGCTATCGACGGCTATGGAGGCATATGGATGGCTATGGAAGGCTATGGTGGCCTATGGAAGGCTATGGATGACCTATGGGGGAATATACATGGCTACAGAGGGCTATGGAGGCCTATGGATGGCTATGGATTGCTATGGATGGCTTATGAAGACCTACGGATGGCTATGGAGCGCTATTGAGGCTTATGGATAGCGACGGATGTCCTATGGAGGCCTATGGATGGCTATCGAGGCTTTTGAGGCCTATGGATAGCTATGGATGACTATGGAGGCCTATGCATGGCTATGGAGGCCTATGGATGGCTATGGATGGCTATGGTGCCTATGGAAGGCTATTGATGACCTATAGGGGCCTATGGATGGCTATGGAGGCCTATGGATGGCTATGGATGGCCTATGGATTGCTATGGAGTCCTGTGGATTGCTATGGAGAGCTATGGAGGCCTATGGATAGCAATGGAAGGCTATGGATGGCTTATGAGGACCTACGGATAGCTATGGAGCGCTATGGAGGCTCATGGATAGCTATGGATGTCCTCTGGAGGCCTATGGATGACTATCGAGGCTTTGGAGGCCTATGGATAGCTATGGATGGCTATGGAGGCCTATGCATGGCTATGGAGGCCTATGGATGGCTATGGATGGCTATGTTGCCTTTGGAAGGCTATGGATGACCTATGGGGGCCTATGGATAGCTATGGTAGGCAATGGAGGCCTATGGATGGCATTGAGGCCTATGGCTATGGAGCGCTATGGAGTCCGATGGATGGCTATGGATGGCCTATGGAGGCCTATGGATAGCTATGGAGGCCTATGGAGGCTTATGGATAGCTATCGACGTCCTATGGAGGCCTATGGATGGCTATGGATGGCTATGGAGGCCTATGGATGGCTATGGAGGCCTATGGAAGGCTATGGATGGCCTATGGAGGCCTATGGATGGCTATGGACTGCTATGGAGCGCTATAGAGGCTTATCGATAGTTATGGATAGCCTCTCTGTGAATATGGATAGATATTGAGGCCTATGGAGGCCTATGGATAGTTATGGATAGCTATAGATTGCTATGGATGGCCTACGGATGTTATTGTATTTGCTATGGCTATGGTATGGATGTCCTATGGATAGCTATGGATGGCTATGGTGGCCTATGGAAGGCTATGGATGACCTATGGGGGCCTATGGATAGCTATAGAGGGCTATGGAGGCCTATGGAGGCTTATGAATAGCTATCGATGTCCTATGGAGGCCTATGGATGGTTATGGATAGCTATGGAGGCCTATGTATATCTATGGATACATATGGATAAGGATACATACATACAGTATATATATATACAGTTTTATAGCTATCCATAGCCATCAATAGGCCTCCACAGGTCTCCATCGCTATCCATAGGCCTCCATAGGCCATCCATAGTCATCCATAGGACTCCATAGCGCTCCATAGCTATCCATAGGCCTCAATAGCCATCCATAGGCCTCCATAGGCTATCCATAGCCATCCATAGGCCTCCATTGCCCTCCATAGCAATCTATAGGCCCCCATAGGTCCTCCATAGCCTTCCATAGGCACCATAGGCATCCATAGCCATCCATAGGCCTCCATAGCCGTCCATAGCCATCCATTTGCCTCCATAGGCTATCCATAGCCATCCATAGGCCTCCTTAGGCCTCCATAGCTATCCATAGCTATCCATAAGCCTCCATAGGCCTTCATAGCAATCCATGGTCCTCCATAGCCATCCATAGCCATCAATAGGCCTGCCTACATAGGCCTCCATAGCTATCCATAGGCCTCCATAGGCCATCCATAGCCATCCATAGGCCTCCATACCCCTCCATAGCCATGCATAGGCCTCCATAGGCCATCCATAGCTAACCATAAGCCTCCATAGCTCTCCATAGCTATCCATAGCCATCCATACGCCTCCATAGCTATCCATTGGCCTCCATAGGCCTCCAAAGCTATCCATAGGCATCCATAGGCCTTGATAGCCCTCCATAGCTACCAATAGGCCTCCATACGCCATCCATAGGCCATCCATAGCTATCCATAAGCCTTTATAACGCTCCATAGCCATCCATAGGTCCTCATAAACCATCCATAGCCTTCCTTTGCTATCCATAGGCCTCCATAGCCGTCCATAGGCATCCAATGGCCTCCATAGCAATCCATAGGCCTCCATAGGCCATCCATAGCCATCCATCTGCCTCCATAGCCCTCCATAGCTATCCATAGGCCCCCATAGGTCTTCCATAGCCTTCCATAGGCCACGATAGCCATCCATAGCCATCCATAGCCATCCATAGGCCTCCATAGCCGTCGATAGCCATCCATAGGCCTCCATAGGCCATCCATAACATCCATAGGCCTCCATAGGCCTCCAAAACCATCCATAGGCCTCCATAGCTATCCATAGATATCCATACGTTTCCATAGGTCTCCATTGCCATCCATAGGCCTCCATAGGCCATCCATAGCCATCCATAGGCCTCCATTGTGCTCCATTGCCATCCATAGGCCTCAATAGCCATCCATAGGCCACCATAGGCAATCCATAGCCATGCATAGGCTTCCATAGCCCTCCATAGTCATCAAAAGGCCCCCATAGGTCATCCATAGCCATCCATAGCTATCCATAGGCCTCCATAGCCATCCATAGTTATCCATACGCCTCCATAGGCTATTCATAGCCATCCATAGCTATCCATAGGCCTCCATAGGCCTCCATACCTATCCATAGCCACCGATAGGCCTCCATAGGCCTTAATAGCAATCCATTGGCCTCCATAGCTATCCATAGCCCTCCATAGGCCTTCATAGGGCTCCGTAGCTATCCATAGGCCTCCATAGCCATCCATAGGCTTCAATAGGCCATCCATAATAATCCATAGGCCTCCATTACGCTCTATAGCCATCCATAGGTCTCAATAGGTTATCCATAGCCTTCCATAGGCCTCCATAGTCAACAAAACCTCTCCATAAACCTTTATAGGCCTCCATAGCGATCCATAGGCCATTCATAGCATTCCATAGCCATCCATAGGCTTCTATAGACCTCCATAGGCTATCCATAGCCATCCATAGGCCACCATAGGCCTGAATAGCTATCCAAAGGCCTCAATAGCTATCCATAGCCAGCCCTAAGCCTCCATAGGTCTCCATAGCCATCCATAGGCCTCCATAGGCCATCCATAGCCATCCATAGGACTCCATAGCGCTCCATAGCTATCCATAGGCCTCAATAGCCATCCATAGGCCTCCATAGGCCATCCATAGCCATCCATAGGCCTCCATTGCCCTCCATTGCTATCCATAGGCCCCCATAGTTCATCCATAGCCTTCTACAGGAACCATAGCCATCCATGGCCATCCATAGGTCTCCATAGCCGTCCATAGCTTTCCATAGGCCTCCATAGGCCTCTATAGGCCATCCATAGCCCTCCATTGCCATCCATAGAACTCCAATAGCAATCCATTGGCCTCCATAGCTATCCATAGCCCTCCATAGGCCTTCATAGGGCTCCGTAGCTATCCATAGGCCTCCATAGCCATCCATAGGCCTCCATAGGCCTACCATAATAATCCATAGGCCTCCATTACGCTCTATAGCCATCCATAGGTCTCAATAGGTTATCCATAGCCTTCCATAGGCCTCCATAGTCAACCAAACCTCTCCATAAACCTTTATAGGCCTACATAGCGATCCATAGGCCATTCATAGCATTCCATAGCCATCCATAGGCTTCCATAGACCTCCATAGGCTATCCATAGCCATCCATAGGCCACCATAGGCCTGAATAGCTATCCAAAGGCCTCAATAGCTATCCATAGCCATCCATAGGCCTCCATAGGTCTCCATAGCCATCCATAGGCCTCCATACGCCATCCATAGCCATCCATAGGACTCCATAGCGCTCCATAGCTATCCATAGGCCTCCATAGCCATCCATAGGCCTACATAGCCGTCCATAGCAATCCATAGGCCTCCATAGCAATGCATAGGCCACCATAGGCCATCCATAGCTATCCATAGGCCTCCATAACCATCCATAGCCATCCATAGGCCTCCATAGCCGTCGATAGCCATCCATAGGCCTCCTTAGGCCATCCAAAGGTTTTCATAGCTATTCATAGGCCTCCAGAGGCCTCCATAGCTATCCATATTCACCGATAGGTTATCCATAACTATCCATAAGCCTCCATAGCGCTCCATAGCAATCCATAGTTCCTCATAAGCCATCCATAGCCTTCCACAGCCATCCATAATTATCCATAGGCCTCCATAGGCCACCCATAGCCATCCATAGGCCTCTATAGACCTCCATAGCCATCCATAGGCCTCCATAGGCCATCCATATCCATCCATAGGCCTCCATAGCGCTCTATAGCCATCCACAGGTCTCAATAGGATATTCATAGCTTTCCATAGGCCTCCATAGTCAACCACAGCTATCCATAAAACTCCTTAGGCCTCCACAGCGATCAGTAGTCCTTCCATAGCCATCAATAGCCATCCATAGGCCTCCATAGGCCTCCAAAACCATCCATAGGCCTCCATAGCTATCCATAGCCATCCATACGCCTCCATAGGTCTCCATTGCCATCCATAGGCCTCCATAGGCCATCCATAGCCGTCCATAGGCCTCCATAGCACTCCATAGCTATCCATAGGCCTCAATAGCCATCCATAGGCCTCCATAGGCCATCTATAGCCTTCCATAGGCCTCCATAGCCCTCCATAGCCATCAATAGGCCCCCTTAGGTCATCCATAGCCTTCCATAGACACCATAGCTATCCATAGCCATCCATAGGCCTCCGTAGTCGTCCATAGCCTTCGATAGGACTCCATAGCCATCCATAGCCATCCATAGGCCTCCATAGGCTATCCAGAGCCATCCATAGGCCTCCATAGGCCTCCATAGCTATCCATAGCTATCCATAGGCCTCCATAGCCCTTCATAGCAATCCATGGGCCTCCATAGCCATCCATAGCCATCAATAGGCTTCCCTCCATAAGCCTCCATAACCATCTATAGGCCTCCATAGGCCATCCATAGCTATCCATAGGCCTCCATAGCCCTCCATAGCCATATATAGGCCTACATACGCCATCCATAGTTATCCAAAAGCCTCCATAGCGCTCCATAGCCATCCATAGGTTCCCATGGGCCATCCATAGCCTTCCATTGCCATCCATAGGCCTCCATAGCCGTCGCAAAGCTATCCATAGGCCTCTATAGCTATCCATAGGCCTCCATAGGCCTCCATAGCTATCCATAGCCACCGAAAGGCCTCCAAAGGGCTTCATAGCAATCCATAGGCTTCCATAGGCCTCCATAGGCCTCCATAGCTATCCATATGCCTCTAGAGCCATCCATAGCCATCCATAGGCCTCCATAGGCCATCCATATCTATCCATAAGCCTCCATAGCGCTCCATAGTTATCCATAGGTCCCAATAGCCATCCATAGGCCACCATAGCTATCCATAGCCATCCATAGACCTCCATAGCCGCCCATAGCCATCCATAGGACTCCATAGGCTATCCATAGCCATCCATAGGCCTCCATATGTAACGTGCCGAATTAACAAGAATAGACGCACACACAGTTTACAATTATATATATATTCTTGCAGCTTTACACGTGCAACCTTCTCACTTCGGTTGTACGCTCATACTAACTAACCTGAGCGTCTTGTATTACCATGCATATACTGTCCGGAAGCAGTCTGTTTTATATTAACACGTTACACCATCCCCCAACAATAATATTCTTGCCCACAAGAAGTGCAGTGAAATTTACGATAACTATGTTTACGACTGTGTTCTTACAGGGAGTATTATCTTGCAACAAAACCGTACCGATCAGGCGGTTGGACATTTTGCCTGAGATTCCTAGACCTAACCCGGGGGATATGTGGAGCATCGTCGCAATTAGGTTGAACGTTGTTCGTGGGAACAGTGTAAACCACTTGGTCGCCCCCAAGTTCTCGATCAGGACAAACCACTTTGCCGTTGTTTAATGGTGCATAGCCGCGCTTCAACCGATCATGATGAACTACCGTAATCTTGCCTGTGCTTGATTTTATTTTGTAATCAACGCCAAGCCTGCAAATAAGTTCAAACGGCCCAATCCACTTGGTTCCGAATTTCCATCCTTTCGGTCTGCGTAAATATACCGTCTCTCCTGGTGCGAATGGACACCAAGTTTGATTTCTTTTCTCGTTACATTTCCTTTGTTTCTTCCTTGCTTTCTCTAAGTTGACTCTTGCTACCTCTCTCACCTCTTTAAATATCTTCCTAACAGACTGGCTGTATTCTGATTGTGTCTTAGGTTCTTTGAGTGGAAAACATAACTCGAGTTCGATGGGTAATCTGGGCATACGACCAAAGACTAGTTCATATGGTGAAGTTCGTACCGACTCCTGACGACTAGTGTTGTAAGCGAAAACTACCGAATCTAACCATTAATCCCAATCATGGTCATGTTTACTACAAAATGCCGCTAACATGTCTTGCAAAGTTCTGTTTTGCCTCTCTACCTGCCCGTCACATTGAGGGTGATATGCAGTGGTCAGACTCTTTGTAATTCCCATTATATCACACACTTCATGCTGTAATGTGCTTTCAAAATTTGCTCCTTGATCAGAGTGTAAGACAACTGGGGGACCGAACCGACTGAAAACTCGATCAACAAGTATTTTAGCAACTGTTGATGCTTTTTGATCTGGAGTGGCAAAAGCCTCACACCAATTCGTAAAATGATCCATTAAGACTAAAATGTGTTTGTTTCCACGACTACTTTCGGGTAACGGACCCATATAGTCTAAGGCCCAGAATGTAAAAGGTTCGCTAACCTCCAAGCTTTGAAGTGGTGCTTTGCCATTGTTATCCGTTGGCGCCGGCGCTTTTTACTGGACACAAACGTCGCAATGCCTAATGTACGTTTCAACAGTCTTCCGCATTTTGGGCCAAAAAAACGGTTTCGAACACGATCAAGAGTTCTAGTTACACCTAAGTGCCCGGCAAATGGACTGTCGTGTGTGCCTTTTATTATTTCAATTTCTAAAGATTTTGGTACCACGATAGCTGGATCTGGGTGTGTATTTCTGGTCTTTAACGATTTATAAAGCACCCCATCCCGAACAAACAAGCTATCATAGTGATGCCAGAACGAGACCAATTTGGGATTACGTCGCCATGCAGCTAATTTATTTCTCGGCGTACCGCTTTCTTTAGCATTGATAATTTGAGAAAGTATTGGATCCGTGTGCTGACAGTTCCTTATGTTGTTTGTCGGATTGATGGCAATTGCGCAGTTATCTGGCACATGTTCCTGTGAATTGCACGTTGAATTTGTGCCGTGGTTTGTATCAAGTAAGCAGTCCGTCCGGGTAGGTTCCGGAGACTGATGAGGGGCTACTAAACGAGAAAGTGCATCTGCGTTGTTGTGAAGTTTCCCAGGTTTGTGTACGACAGAAAATTGAAATTCTTGTAATTCCATGACCCACCGCTCGAGGCGTCCTTTGAGATGTATACTGCCTAGCCATTGTAGAGTGCTATGGTCCGTTATCACTTTAAATGGGCGACCGAGCAAGTATGTGCGAAAAGTGCGAGTACCAAATACAACTGCAAATGCTTCCTTTTCTGTTGTGCAATATTTACGTTCGCGAACCGATAAAATTTTAGATGCGTATGCTATGGGTCGTTCTAACCCATTGTCGTCAAGCTGTGAGAGTACGGCACCTAATCCTATATCTGAAACGTCCGTCTGTAGCAGGAATTCTTTGTCAAAGTTAGGATGGACTAAAACTGGCGAATTACAGAGGCATGTTTTCAAGGTGTGAAACGCCTGCTGACACTCTGGAGTCCAGTCAAAATTGCTTAGCCTCGGTTTTTGTAGTCAATTTAGTGAGAGGGGCCGAAATAGATGCATAACTCTTGATAAAACGCCGGTAATATCCAGATAAACCTAAAAAACTTCGGACTTCCTTTACGGTCTTAGGTGCAGGAATTTGTTTTATTGCTGCCACTTTTGATGGAAGGGGACTAATGCCCGCTTCGGATATCACATGTCCTAAATAGTCAACCTTTCGCGCTGCAAACGTACATTTTGACAAATTTAAACGCAGATTATGTTGCTGAAAACGAGCAAGGACCGCTCTTAACCTATCACAATGTTCAGCGATACTGTTACTAAAAATGATGACGTCGTCTAAGTAACAAAGGCAAATGCTGTAAGTCAGACCAGCTAAAACGAGTTCCATGGCTCGTTGAAATGTCGCAGGCGCAGTAGCTAACCCAAAGGGCATCCGGTTAAACTCATACAAGCCAGCATGTGTAACAAAAGCTGTTTTTGCGCGGTCATCTGGGTGGACGGGAATTTGGTGGTAGCCGCTTTTTAAGTCTAGAGTTGTAAAGTATTTTGCATGTCCAACCGAGTCCAAGAGGTCATCCACCCGAGGCAAGGGATGAGCGTCATGGCGTGTGATTTGATTGAGTTTGCGTTAATCAATACAAAAGCGAAGTTCACCTGACTTTTTGCGAACTAGGACGATTGGGCTGGCCCAAGGGCTAGTGCTGGGACGGATTATGCCTTGATCTAACATGTCTGTGATTTGTTTTTCGGCCTCTTCGCGATATGCATATGGCATTCGCCTGGCGCGTTGCCTAATGGGTGGATTATCACCCGTGTCAATTGTATGATGCACAATGTTGGTTAGGCTAATGTTGTCGCTAAAAAGTTCTTGAAACTCATGCAATACTTGTTTCACTTGTTGTTTTTCGGGCTGATATAAATCTGGATCTAACAGAGAATCTATTTGTTGCGTGAACGGAGTTGTTTTGACGGCATTACAATTAACCGGAAATTTGTTAGTGTCGACGGTATTCGGTTCAATTAGTGGACAAAATTAAGCCAATTTGCACCCTTTTTGTAGTTCGATTTCGCCTTCTGTGGTATTCGCTATTCTAATTGGAACTGTTTTACCTATAGGGGTGACAACTAAATGAGCTACATGTAGTCCTTTTAAATGTTTTACGCTATCTGACTGACTAGCTGATATCATGCCAACCTGTAAAACATCTTTCGCCTGTATCTTACCTTCAATTATTATTTCCGACCGAGCCGGAATTGCCACTCCCTCAGACAATGTCACTTTATTGATACCTCTGGACAGTGATTGCGTTAGCACTGCACTGTCTCTGCTGGAGTTGTTGGGAGGAACGACTGGCGAGTCCTTCTCTGTTATCACAACTCCATTCGATTGCTATGGAGGGCTATGGAGGGCTATGGATCGCTATTGAGGCCTATGGATAGCTATGGACGGCTATCGAGGCCTGTGGATGGCTATGGATGGCCTATGGAGGCCAATAGATGGTTATGGAGGCCTATTGAGGGAAGCCTCTATAGCCATCTATAGCCATCAATAGGCTTCCCTCAATAGGCCTCCATAACCATCCATAGGCCTCCATAGGCCATCCATAGCCATCCATAGGCCTCGATAGCTGTCCGTAGCCATCCATAGGCCTCCATAGCGATCAATAGGCCTCCATAGGCCATCCATAGCCATCCATAGCCCTCCATAGCCCTCCATAGCAACCGATAGGCCTCCATAGGCCTTCATAGCAATCCATAGGCTTCCATAGGCCTCCATAGGCCTCCATAGCAATCCATAGGCCTCCTTAGGCCATCCATAGCCATCCATAGCTATCGATAGGCCTCCATTGGCCTCCATAACTATCCATAACTATCCATAGCTAACGAAAGGCCTCCATAGGCTTTCATAGCAATCCATAGGCTTCCATTGGCCTCCATAGGCCTCCATAACCACCCATAGACCTTCATAGCTATTCATAGCTATCCATAGGCCTCCATTAACCATCCATATCTATCCATAAGCCTCCATAGCGCTCCATAGCTATCCATAGGTCCCCATAGGCCATCCATAGCCTTCCATTGCCATCCATAGGTCTCCAAAGCCGTCCATAGCCATCCAAAGGCCTCCATAGCTATCCATAGGCCTCCATAGGCCTCCGTAGCTATCCATAGGCCTCCATAGCCATCCATAGGTCTCCATAGGCCTCCATAGCCATCCATACGCCTCCATAGGCCATCCATAGCCATCCATAGGCCTCCATAGCTATCCATAGCCAACGATTGGCCTCCATAGGCCTCCATAGGCCTCCGTAGCTATCCATAGGCCTCCATAGCCATCCATAGGTCTCCATAGCCCTCCATAGCCATCCATAGGCCTCCATAGGCCATCCATAGCCATCCATAGGACTCCATAGCTATCCATAGATAACGATTGGCCTCCATAGGCCTCCATAGGCCTCCGTAGCTATCCATAGGCCTCCATAGCCATCCATAGGTCTCCATAGCCCTCCATAGCCATCCATAGGCCTCCATAGGCCTCCATAGCCATCCATAGGTCTCCATAGCCCTCCATAGCCATCCATAGGCCTCCATAGCTATCCATAGCTATCCAAAGGCCTCCATAGGCCTCCATAGCCATCCATAGGCCTCCATAGCTATCCATAGGCCTCCAAAAGCCTCCATAGTCATCCATAGGCCTCCATAGGCACTCCATAGCCATCCAAAGGCCTCCATAGCTCTCTATAGCTATCCATAGGCCCTATAGGTCATCCATAGCCTTCCATAGGCCACAGTGGCCATCCACAGCCATCCATAGGCCTCCATAAACGTCCATAGTTATCCATAGGCCTCCATGGGCCATCCATAGCCATACATAGCTATCCATAGGCCACCATAGGCCTCAATAGCTATCCATAAGCCTCAATAGCTATCCATAGCCATCCATAGGCCTCCATAGGCCTTCATAACAATCCTTAGGCCTCCATAGGCCTCCATAGCTATCCATAACCATCCAAAGGCCTCCATAGGCACCCATACCCATCCATAGCCCTCCGAAGGCAATCCCTAGCTATCCATAGGCCTCAATAGCTATCCATAGCCATCCATAGGCCTCCATAGGCTATCCATAGCCATTCATAGGCCTCCATAGGCCTCTATAGCTATCTATAGCCATCAATAGGCTTCCCTCAATAGGCCTCCATAACCATCCATAAGCCTCCATAGGCCATCCATAAATATCCATAGGCCTCGATAGCCGTCCATAGCCATCCATAGGCATCCATAGCGATCCATAGGCCTCCATAGGCCTCAATAACCATCCATTGGCCTCCATAGGCCATCCATAGCCATCCTTAGCCCTCCAAATCCCTCCATAGCCCTCCATAGGCCTCCATAGGCCTCTATAGGCCATCCATAGCTATGCATAGGCCACCATAGGACTCAATAGCTAGCCATAGCTATCCATAGCCATCTATAGCTTTCCATAGTCCTCCATAGCCCTCCATAGGCCTCCATAGACCCCCATAGGCCATCCATAGCTATGCATAGGCCACCATAGGCCTCAATAGCTAGCTATAGCTTTCCATAGGCCTCCATAGGCCTCCATAGCGATCCATAGGCCTCCATAGGCCATCCATAGCCCTCCATAGCCCTCCATAGCCATCCATAGGCCC